>NW_026945819.1:365000-390000 GCF_034702125.1 Engraulis encrasicolus | reverse complement strand
CCAGTAACCAGCATCATGAAGTTGACCTATGTAAACTCATGCTTACTGAATGATTTCCTCCCCATTTTTTGTTGCACAGAGAAATGGTATATAGCCTACTGTTGGCTATTAGTGTATGAAGAATTAGATGCCTCCCCCTCCTGTAGTAAAATAATAATTAGATAAGATAATAATAACAATAATAGGGCCTAATAATAATAATGAAAAATAGAAACATGCAGTTTTTCTATTAGGCTACCCAGGGTTTCTCCAGGCCCCCATCAGCTTGTATATACTTGTCTCGGCTATTATGCTACTTACTAGGAGGGAAATATGCATACAGGTAACAAATAAAAAAATACAGAAGTGGGACAGGATTGGGAGTAGGCTACTTTTGAGCAGGAGCGGGCAGGATTGGGAGTCGTTCCACACAGGACAGGACAGGATTTATTTTTCCTATTCTGGACCAGGATTGGGCAGGACAGGATTTTTTTTCTGGGAGCGGGACAGGACAGGAGTGAAAATCCACTCCCGTGTCATGCTCTAGTGTGTGTGTGTGTGTGTGTTAACCTCTACTCTGCTATTTAAGATAAGGAGATCACTGATGAGGATAGGAAGATGATGGAGGATTCTGTTCGATCACTGGGTGAGTATGAGTGTACTAGAGAGATGATGGGTCCAGATGTGTTTCAGTTTTAACAGTTAGGGAAGTGGCCTCAGGCTTGGTCACAGCTCACACAACTAGGGCCTTTGCCTTTGCTTTCGTAAAGCCAACCATCCGTAGACCCCTAGTGACCAGTCTGTGCACATGTCCCAGGCTTCCAAAGATAAGTGCTAGATATTGGCATTTATAGCCAAGTCCAGTTATTTTCTCTTCCAGAGGCGATATTTTACTAGTTTCGTTAGGAAAGCCTCCTCTAGACATGAATCTAAACAGCATCCGACTTCCACACACAAGCAAGAACAAACACACACACACACACACACACACACACACACACACACACGAACACACACACACACACACACACACACACACACACACACACACACACACACACACACATACACACACACAAACACAAACGCACGCACACACACACACACACACACATGCACGCACACATTCACGCACGCACGCACGCACGCACGCACACACACACACACACACGTACACGTACGTTGTAGTCCATATTGTTGTAATAAATGATGTACATGTAGTATCTACCACAGCACTACCTTATAGATACTGTTTTCCAGAACTAAACTACCACACCTTGCACTGCAGGAATCTCCAGCTAAGTATTACATTTTAACACAAGTGTGTGTGTGTGTGTGTGTGTGTGTGTGTGTGTGTGTGTGTGTGTGTGTGTGTGTGTGTGTGTGTGTGTGTGTGTGTGTGTGTGTGTGTGTGTGTGTGTGTGTGTGTGTGTGTGTGTGTGTGCGTGTGTGTGTGCAGGACTCCACACTAAACAAAATGAGTTGAGAAAGATGCAGAGAGAGACGAGGGTGGTGCAGGAGACTGTTCAGAAACTGGGGCAGAAAGAAGTCAAGGGAGAAGAGGAGATGGAGGAGATGAAGAGACAGATCAAGGTGCTGCAGGAGACTGTTCAGAAACTGGAGCTGAAAGAAGACGAGATGGAGGAGATGAATAGACAGATGGAGGAGATGAATAGACAGATGAAGATACTGCAGGAGACTGTTCAGAAACTGGAGCATAAAGAAGTCAAGGGAGACGAGGAGATGGAGGAGATGAAGAGACAGATCAAGGTGCTGCAGGAGACAGTTCAGAAACTTCCTCGGCCAGTGGAAGAAGGTGGCAGCACTTCAGATCAAAACAGAAGACAAGACAACAACAGAGATCAGCTCAACAAGACAAGACAACATGGTGATTGATATGCTTTTACTATTACAGTGTATTCGTTGTTTTGCAAACTTTTGGACAAATATGATGTATTCATACCAGTGACGTGCAGTCAAGTTTATGGCTGGTGAAGCACTGACTTTTCCAATATCAGATTTTCAAATACACAGCAAGCGCTACAGCAAGACTGTTGGGGAAGCTAAAAAAAAACAACAACAAACAAAACGTCATCGGAGAAACTGAACATTTCCATGCGCAACTGCAACACATATCCATTCTGGCTATTATATGTTAAAACGGCTTGCCATATGCTCGTGCCGTGCGCCAATGGAACTCTCAAACGCGACAGGCACACACACACACACACACACACACACACACACACACACACACACACACACACACTGAAGGCAGGGGAGGAAGACGGCTAGTTGCCAGACCATGGACTATTATCTCCCAAAAATGTCTCGAGCAATCAAATCATACACCCGAATGTCCACACCTTTGTTTCTATTGACATTTTCATGCGCTATGTCACTCTACCTCCATCAGACCGGTATCAAAACTCGCAATCAAACTCGCAAAACTAATGACGAGGCAAAATGCGCACACACCGGGGGGAGACAGGAGAGCAAAGAAGCCAGCTGATTGACCATAGGTATATTACCATGGCCAAAAATATCATATGGGTCTATCATATCCAACAGATGTCCATCAGATGTCAGTTTTGCAGCCCAAATAATACAAATATGCTGTGATTTTGAATTTCTAGTTGAAGTAGCTTGTAATGATGTAGTTCGCTACATTTTACAGATGGAGCTAGCTTAATATTTCTATTGGATGTAGCTTGTCTAGTGGAGCTAAATGTTAGCTTACTACTAGGTTCTACAAGTAGCTTGCGCAGCCAGACACTGTTCTCGCTGCCTCGCACTGTACACTGTTCACTCCAGTCACACGCAGATGCCCAACAAACACAAGCGAATCTACACACATCACATTACATATGGTAACTAAACCACCCGGGCAGCCCACCATGAATTCAGGAAAGGTGTGCATTTTTGAAAGTGGTGTTAGCTTGGTGACAGGATAGCACAGGTGCTTTGCTTTGAAGTGAGGGCTAGTTAGACGGAAGACAAGTAGACAACATCGATAACAACATTGACAACAACATTGCCACCAAATAGTAAACTTAGTGCTTCGGCGAGCACATCAGGGGGAAAACGGATTTCCTACCTTATTCTGTCCTGTTAATTCCTGTTACTTGAAGCTCTTAGTTTCGTTATGAAATCCACTTCCATGGTAGCAGTCAAAGTGAACAAGCTAACCAACACTAATGACACGGCTGACTGAACTTCAGATTCGCTATGACGTAACTGCAAGTAAGACTCTCAATGCCAGAATGAGATTGCGGCCAGACTGCTGCTGGCCTCACCACTGTATCTTTCAGTGGGCGTTATGCCAAAGCGTTCAGAGTAAAGAAATGATAATCACACGTAGAAAATAGTAACAAATTATCAGGAAAATGAGGGCACACCATACATATTTCTATTAAGTGTATAAAAACGTTTAATACAATATCACCAGGTTGCATACACAGAACGAGCAAAATGGCGCATGCGCACAAGCCTGTTAAAGAGGGATTGCGCGATCCGGGGTGAGGCAAACTCGGAGTTGCCCCAAATTCAGCGTATTCGGAGCAATTTGAAATGAAATGTGCAAATATTACGATTTTGGCCACGAAAATGATTGAACATGATTGAAACTGTTTAACTGCTGCACAAATGGTAGTTATGGTGCAGATGCTTGAAAACAATAGATAACAATTATTATTTTAAACAATTTCATTTTTTATGTCCATTCGTCCATGGCTTGTAAATTTCGTCTCGTCTTAGTCTCCTTAACGAAAATCAATTTTTATTTTCGTCATATTTTTATGTTCTGGAAGCAATTTTTGTGCGTCATCGTCTCGTCATCGTCACGGGAAAAAGGGGCATTGCCGAAATATTTTCGTCATCGTCCTGGTTGTGTTCAGAAAGACACATGAAACAGTGGTGTGTGCAGCAAGCTTGTTTACTCACTGTTCGATGACTTGCCGGTTCTGGCTTCCGGTATACATTCATGCAGTGGTGGACGAAGTACACCAGTTATGTACTTGAGTAAAAGTACAGTTACCTTGCATTGAAAACTACTCAAGTAAAAGTGAAAGTATTCATCTCACTTTTTTACTTGAGTAGAAGTACAAAAGTATCTGCCGTCAAAAATACTTAAGTACTAAAAGTAAAAAGTAAAAACTTAAAAATGAAGCCTTTGGTGCAATTTTAATATTTAAGTGTTGTAGGCCTAGTTTGGTCATATCTAATTAAATATCCCCTGATTTGCATAGGCTATACCAACATGTTAGAACTAGGCCATAACAGGCCTCAGAAACACTGTGGAGAAAGTCCATGGATGTTATAGCATCAGAAGTTCATTTTCACCTCTCTAACCATTTACTACTGACCCTAACATGCCCAAAATAACACATGAAAGGGTCTTTAATATTAAGAATGATTAGGCTGAAATTGATTATATGCCTATTAGAATAACTACTACAATACCCCCAACCCAGCCGTAGGCCTACAGTCCAGTATAGGCCTACTTATTTGTGACAGCAAGGAGTTAGAGTAGTAGCCAATAAAGTGCTTTATGTTTATTTTTTTTTATAATTATGGTTTTGGTAGACCTCTTCCTCTTCTTCTTCTTCTTCTTCTTCTTCTTCTTATTATTATTATTATTATTATTATTATGTAGTGTTTGGTTATGTTAAGGTTGGCTTAGGCCTATGTATGGACAAACAGACTTCTTGCGATTCTAAGCTACCTTTAAAGATAGGAACATCTTCATATACTTGTAATGGTCTCTATTTGCTAGATGCCAATGATTTGCAATAGCCTACTTGATACAACTTAGTTGGAACACTTATCTGTCTGATCATGAAAAAGCCTTTTGTGCTTGTGCACATCACTGGGCCAATATTTAGCCAAAGTCCACTTTTTTTTCTCTTTTTTTAAAACACTTTCTTACTCTTGTTTTTTACAACCTCACTTTGGTGGTATTGCCAGTGCTTTTCATATCCACTGTAGCCTACTGACCTGACTTAAGGGAAAGGATACATGTTGCAAGGACACATGTTGCATGTAGCCTCACTTTGCAACATATGGTGGGCATGGCAATCCTCATGTAAAGATACAAACCCTTTACACAAGCCTCTTTTCCATAAAGTTGAAGCAAATCATTTTTTTGGTGACAGGGGAGTCTATTAGACAAGTAATTGATATCCCAAACTACTTCAGAAAATACTGCAATGTATTGAGGGGAAAGAATGCTATCACGGAGTTGTGCGCCTGGACCTGCATGGTTTGGAATAAGCAGCATGTTTAGGCATCCTGTGTAGCCTACTTGACTCAAGAAATCAACACGGCAATTATGTGACTCTATTGTAAGACATAACACAGATATAGCACAGTAAGTCAAATAAGCAGTAGGGCCAACATTAAGTATCAATTCGCTGATTATTCAGTTCAAACGCGAAACCTATCTGACACATTTCGTCTTTGACAGGCGAGTGCAGCCTACGAGCTAAACCTCTCCCCCCTCACACAACGAATACGACGCTACACTCTAACAACGTTATTGTCGCCTGCTTTATTGTTTTGCTGTGCTTTCCGCGTGTTACTACAAAGTAACGTTTCTTCTTGTTTCAATTCGTCTCGCAAGGCGCAACAGTGGACACATCAGTGGTAGGCCTATTGCTCTGCTCGCTTTCCTTCTGAAACTAATTCTGTAGGCCTACAGTAGCGCTTGTTGTCACGTGACACATTACAACCAATCACAATGCCGAATCTCTGAGTCTGCCAATCGGATTCAGTTTCACTTTCTTCACACAAGCGTGAAATCTCAGATTTCATTTGACCAGGGCATTAAAAATGAATTAATTCACCTGCCGTGTATCGCCTTTAAAAACAAAAGGAACGAGTAAGGAACGAGTGTTTCTGTAAATGTAACGGAGTGAAAGTACTAAATTTCGCTTTGAAATGTAGTGAAGTAAAAGTATAAAGTCTTACCAAATAAAAATACTTGAGTAAAGTATGAAAGTATGGAAATGTTACTTAAGTACAGTAACGAATTACATTTACTTCGTTACTGTCCACCACTGCATTCATGCCACTACGGGTACCCACAGAGACCACACAAATGCGATTAGTAAATGCAGTACCCGCATATATTACATCCCCCTTCTTTTCTTTTTTTTTTTTCTTTATTTTTTTATTATTATTATTTTTATTTTTTTCATCACCCTCTAGAAATTTAATTGGCTATGCAAATATCAGGTCAAACACCTCAATGCATAATCTTTACTTTAAACTGTTCAAGTGCATTTACTTAGCCCATGAGTGTCCATTAGGCTTTGAAACTTCAGTTCTAAAAAAAAACGTTACCTTATGAGTCCATGTATCTAACTGGAGCTTTTACCACCCTACCTGACCTTGTCTGAACTGGGGCCTGCTGGTCCTGGACCTCAGCCTTCTGAGCTGAGCAGTCTTCACCCGGTGCGTGTACGTCAGCCTTTTTTTCTGCTGCTGCTCCTGCTGCTGCTGCTGCTGCTGCTCCCGATGTCAGTCCCTCAGATGTTTCCTCCTTCTCCAGCATTTTCCTCAGATGTCTCCTGTTGCGTCGGTACAAACCTCCTTCCTGGGTGCGCACTGTGTAGGATCTAGGCAGCTTGTGTTCTTCTTCCACCACCGCAGGCTGCCAAGTCTCTCCTCGCTGCATTCTGACGGTGTCACCAGCTTGAAGATCCGGCAAGGGTCTTGAGTGTTGGTCATAGTACATCTTCTGTGTTCTTTGTCTGTCTCTTAGTTTCTCATAGATCTGTGCATCTCTCTCAGTGCTGAGCAACGATGTGGAGGTTGGTAGCTTTGATTTAAGACGTCGTCCCATTAACAACTGTGCAGGCGACAGCCCTATGCCTTCAAGAGGAGTGTTCCTGTATTCTAAGAGAGCAATATAGGGATCACTATTGCTGCACTGTGCCTTCTTGAGCAAGTTCTTTATGGTCTGTACTGTCCGCTCTGCTTGTCCGTTCGATTGTGGATGGCTTGGACTGGATGTCAGGTGCTGAAACTCCCAGCTCTCTGCGAACGCTCTGAACTCAGCACTTGCATACTGGGCCCCATTATCAGATATGACGATATCCAGAATGCCATGCCTGCCAAACACTGACTTCATGGCATTAATGACGCCTGGACTTGTTGTCTTGGTCAGCTTGCATATCTCTGGATACTTTGAAAAGTAGTCGACACATAGCAGGAATTCAGATCCATCATGATGAAAGAGATCACTGCCAATCTTCTCCCATGGTTGTCCTGGTAGTGGATGTGACTCTTGAGTGGCTCTTTCTGATTGCTGTTCTGGCGCTCCCTGCATACAGCACACTTTGAATTCAGTTGTTCAATTTCAGCACTCATTCCTGGCCAGTATAAGATGTCACTTGCTCTAGCTTTGCATTTCACCATACCCAGATGTGACTCATGAATTTTGTTTAGCATTTCTTGTCGAAGTTGCTTGGGGACAATGAGCTATGCACTTTGAACAAGAGTCCATCTGCAAAGCTGATCTCTTCCTTGAAAGTCCAATATGGCTGCACCAACTCAGGTACAGCACATTGCTTGTCTGGCCAACCCTCAGTTGCAACTCTCCTCAGTGTCTGCATTTCCACATCGTCCATTGTCGCCTTCTTAAACACCTCCTGCTTTTCCTCGGTCATGGGAAGCTGGAGCCTAACACAGTTCACCACCATGTCTTCCTCCAACAGCTCTTCTTCTGCCTCTTTAAGGTTCGCACGGCTTAATGCATCTGCTATATGTAGCTGTTTACCTGGCTTGTATGTGACATTGAGACAGTATTTCTGTAGCCTCAAGAGCATTCTCTGTGGCCTAATGGGTGCCTGATGGAGAGGATTTTTGAATATGCTCTCTAATGGCTTGTGATCACTTTTGACTTCAATTTCTTGCCATAGAGATATTGGTGGAATTTTTCACAGCCATAAACTATAGCCAACACCCTAGTAACAGAGAACGTAAAGAGAACGTTTGACTTTTGGTTCTCTAAAGGTTGGGGTTATTACCAAACCAAAATCTACCACCTAGAAACGTTCCCTTTGGTTACAGTAAAAACCAAGAAGCCATTGGTTCCGGTTCGGTTCTGGATACGTTTCGGATACGTCATTTTTGGTTCTGTTTCGGTTCTCACAGGGTTGCCAGGAAAGTTTAATTTAACTTCCCAGAACGATATATGTGTGGTTCCCATTCCATTCCCTCGCCGTTCTCTCACCGTACCTTTATTGCTTTTCATGTTTGTTCCCTCATCGTTCTCATATGGTTCCCATAACCTTGATGGTTACATTATAGATCTGGTCACATCTGGTTCCCTAGACGTGCTCCTGATGTTCCCCCAACTTTGTTTATACTGTGTTGTTCAGAGCATAAGCAATGATGACTGTCCACCCGATTAAATCATATACGTCTACATATTAGTAACAGTATTTCCTCCAGATTTAATCATGTACACAATCTTTTTTTTAATTTATTCCATTTCATTCATTTAACTCAACTTGGTTGGGTTGATCTAAGGTTTGGCTGTGCACACAACATCACACAAAAGATGTGTTGAGTGAAAGAAATAACTTGAGAACTTGTTACACCTTTGCCGGTAACAAGCAGGCCCCTCACAACCAATCTGTCCATCAGCGCCTGGCCAAACCTAATTACTTAGGGCTGGTATGTCATGACTCAATTGCTTGCACCTGAAAAAACTCCTAATCAATCTGGTCACATGGTACTCTTGAGCCTCTATATAAACCTGGACTGTCACAGTGCTTTAAATATTTGCCTGCCTGCCTGCCTGCTGGCTGGTCAGCATGGCACAGCATAGCGCTTGTTTACCTGCTTTGCAAGCAAGCTAAAGGCGCTTTTGGCTTATGGCATTTGTTAGCTACATCTTGTGCCTTGCTTTGTGAACTAGTCAGTAACAGCACATGTTACATTGTTTGCTCCATTGTGCACTTGATGTTTGCAAGCAAGCTAAAGGCGCTTTTGGCTTATGGCATTTGTTAGCTACATCTTGTGCCTTACTTTGTGAGCTAGTCAGTAACAGCATATGTTACATTGCTTGCTCCATTGTGCACTTGAAGTAGATGGTATGGTTATATTTTAAACTTCATTAAGGAAAACATTTGGCATTGATCCCTACTAGATTGTGTTCATACATGCTCAGCTGATATTCCTCTCACATTGTGGTGCAGGACAGCATAGACTGATATATTTGATATAGACATGTTTTCAGCAATTTTAAACATTATCTTAAGAGAGTTGTGTGGCAAACAGATGCCAGGCGCAGGGTGTTTCAGTCATGGTGAAGGATGGGAGGTGCTTAATTACCATGATCAGGGTACCTCAACTATGGTGAGAGATAGTGGGGCAGGACCAAAACACATTCACAATAATAAACAAGGTTGGGGGAACATCAGGAGCTAAGGAACCAAATATGCAACCAACAAGGTTAAGGGAACCATATGGGAATGGCAAGGGAACAAACATGACATGAAAAGGAATAAAGTGACGGTGAGAGAACAATAAGGGAACGGAATGGGAACTACACATATAACATTCTAGGAACGAAAATTAAACTTTCCTGCCAACCAAGTGAGAACGGAAAAATAACCAAACATGACTCTCTGGGGACGTACCCAGAACTAAACTGGAACCAAGGGCTTGTGTTCCAGGAACCTGCTTAGAACTAAAAAATGTTAGTAGGGCAGCTCTTTTTCAATCTGTGCATATCTGCGCTGACAGTCAGTGAGTGCACGTGAGGCATATGCCACTGGCTTGCCCTCCTGTAGTATCACTGCACCCATGCCTGCTGAGCTTTCATCCACTGACATCATCACTGGCTTGTTATCATCAAAAAATTTAAGTGTTGGTGCATTTGTGACCATTTTTCTCAGCTCTTCTAAGCTTTTTGATTGTGCTTGGTCCCACTCCCACTCAGTGTCCTTCTCCAAGAGTTTTCTCAGTGGAGCGCTGACCTCTTGACAGATTTGAAATAAACTTGGCCAGATACTGAATCATGCCCATGCATCTGAGCAACTCCTGCTCGTCTGTGGGTGGTGGCAACTGAGTCACCGCTCTGACCTTCTCATCATCTGGTTTCAACCCATCAACACTGAGAATGTGACTTGATTTCAGACATTCGGATTTTGCATTTATTTTTGTTCAGTTTGAGATCATGTTGTCTGGCTCATTCCAACAGCTTCACTAGTCGTTCATCATGCTGCTCTTGTTTGTCTCCCCATACTAGCAGATCATCAATGATGTTTACAACTCCATCGAGGTCTTGATCATCTGTGCTACAGCCCTCTGAAATACCTCGGATGCAGATGATGTGCCATAATGCAAGCGCAAGAAACGATAGCGCCCTATTGGCTATTGGAGTGTTCATTGTGCACAGCTTTGAACTCTCATCATCCAGTGCAATCTGCCAAAAGCCCTGGTTGGCGTCTAAAACAGAAAAATACTTTGCATTGGGCATGCGGCTGACAACTTCTTCCACAGTCAACAATGGATAGTGCTCTCTTTTTATGGCCCTATTCAAGTCCTTGGGGTCCATGCAAATGCGAATCTTCTTTGGTGTGACCACAGTCACCATGCTATTGACCCATTCTGTCGGTTCTGTCTGTTTTTTAATGACTCCCATCTGCTCCATTCTGTGCAGCTCAGCAATGACTTTGTCTCTAAGAACCACTGGAATCTTTCTTGGTGCATGTATTTAACTGTGTGGTCGATCTCTATGTGGTGCTGCCCAGGTAAGCATCCTAATCCAGCGAATACATCTTCATAATCGTTCAGAATGTTGTTTACGCTTTTCCCAACTTCATACATTCTCTTAACCAGGCCCAATTTCTGACAGGCATCACGCCCCAAAATGGCAGAAGCATCTTTCTGTATGATTTCAAACTCGCTTCTGTCCTTTGTATTCACATGTGATACAGTTCTTGCCAAGAGATGTCATTTTATGACCAGTATATGACACTAACCTGCATTTGGATGCTGCCAGTCTGCCTTTGATGTCCAGCAAGTTGTACATTCTCTCCGATATCACATTGCATTCTGCACCGGTATCCAACTTGAATGTTACATTCCTTTTGTTTATTTTCATATTTTCAGTCCACACATCCTCTTCCGCTCTGATAGTTTGAATGTGCGTTTCCTGCACCTGCAGCGAGCCAATGAACATATCAGTGCTGTTATCTTCGTCCTGCTCAACTGTGTTCATCCTTCTTGTATTGCTCTGTGCGTTGCACATTTTTGCAAAATGGTTTCTCTTGCGGCATAAATTGCACGTCTTGCCATATGCGGGACACCTCCTGGCGTCATGCGTGTATCCACATCTGTTGCATCTTGGACCTTTCTGTTCATCCGCATTGTATCTTTCTTTGCCTCGGTTATCTTTCACAGCACGGATTTTATGCACTTCAACCTCTTCATTCAATGCTTTCACCTGATTAGATGTGATCTCGCTTGCCCGACACATATCGATAGCTTTGGTCAGCGTCAATCCATCTTCTCTCAGGAACCGAGCTCTCATTTGGTCGCTGTTTATTCCACATATTATCCTGTCGCGTATCAGCGAGTCACACAACTCTCCGAACTCACAGTCCTTCGCTTTACTTTTCAAATCCGTAACGTAGGAATCTATAGTCTCTGACGGCCATTGGGCACGTGTGAAGAACACATGACGTGTATATGGCAAGTGTTTCCGAGGCTCACAGTAGTCTTGAAACTTTTTCTTTAAGACGGCAATTTTATCTGTCTCCCCCTCTTCGAATTCGAAAGTGTTGCTTACTTTTATCGCCTCTTCTCCAGCCACATGCAAGAATGTAGCACACTGGACAGGTTCCGTTTTTCGGTCGATTCCACTTGCAATGTAAAACAGTTCATAGCGGCGTATCCAACTTTTCCAATTCTCGGAAAGATTCCCTTGCAAATTCAAAGGTGACGGTGGCTGGAGCAGCGCCTCTGCCATCGTCTCGTACCGCGAATACTTTTCTTTAGTTTAATTCTGACACCATGTTGTGTTCAGAAAGACACATGAAACAGTGGTGTGTGCAGCAAGCTTGTTTACTCACTGTTCGATGACTTGCCGGTTCCGGCTTCCGGTATACACACATGTCACTACGGGTACCCACAGAGACCACACAGACGCAATTAGTAAATTCAGTACCCGCATATATTACAGTCCTGGTTGACGAAATTAACACTGCTCCCAATATGTATAAGCTCATTCTTCTGTTATCTCACAGAGAGGGAAAAAGTAGACTACTAAGGATGGGTGTACATATATACCACAAGACATTGAAAATTAAGTAATTTGCTGAAAATGTCAATGAAATGTGTGATAGTAATGCAGAGTCCAAACTGTGTATGAAGTTGTGCTCCGATGCAGGGTCATTCCACGCCAAATCTCCGAATCATCCCGCACGACCATCTCAGATCTGGCAGAAAAAAATCAAGGAGGTTCACAAACGTCCCAATAGGAAAAGTGCAAAATTATAGCTCTCAACTCCTCATAGTTTTGTCATTAAAAATGTTTTTGTCAGGTACCCCCCTGACTCGTTTGGAACAGGCTTCTCAGAGAGCCCACTTTCAGAGTGTTGTATCTAAAAAACTACTTTAAGTAGGTCCTTGTGAATTTCAAGGGGTAACCTTTGGAACATGTACTTGTGAAATGTGGATTTTCACACATCCTCTTGTCATTTACCACCGTTTTCTGGGGGCTTAAAGTTGCTTGAAAAATTCCCACCTTTGAATTTGTGGGCATCTTTGAATGACTGTGGTAAGTGCAGTTTTAAAGACAGAGGTTTGATATGGACAATGTATGTTCCCAACCATTCTGTGCATGTTGTGTTGAAAGACTGATCTTCTGCGATGAACAGTTTAGAAGATATGAAGTCTTTAAAATGGAAAAACTGAAACTTGTGACATCTTTGCCACGTTATTTAAAAAAAATGTCACGACTCACCACAATATTATCAACAGTTTTGGAAAGATTAGATATCTGTTCTTAACATATCCAAAAACTGGGATGGTATTCTGCCTCATTTGGTCACAATGATTTTTTAAAAACCCACTGTTGTGTGACTTCCACTGCTCCTATGACAACCTGATATTGGGGGGCAACTTTGCCATGCTATACCTAAAAAATGACAGCAATCACCACAATGAACTGAACAGTTTTGGAAAGATAGGATGTCTGTTTGTAACATATCCAAAAACTGGGATGGTGTTCTGCATCAATGTCTTGTAATGACTCTTGAAAAACCCTTTGCTGTTACATCAGCAGCTCCTGTGAAAATGCCTAAGTCACATGAATTACCAGGGGCGGAGCTACAGGGGGACAAGCAGGGCATTTGTCCAGGGCCCTCCTGAATTTGTGGTAGGGGCCATAATCATGACCTTTGCAGACTTTTGGGTGCCAATCTATTTGGGCTGACACTGTGAATGACAGGCAGTTTGACTTGGGCATTTTTGATACAAGAAATGTGAATTGAGTATTTTTGAAGCACACAATAAGAAACAGTTGAGTGATTTATATACCATTATTATTTTTCTTTTTCTTTTGGCTTTTAGGTAACTATTTTTTTTGGTAACTAAATGTTTGTGAATTAAAGGTTATGGCCATGTGTTTAAACCTCAACATTGTAGGAGTTAACATTTTGCTATTATACTGTAAAGTTAGTCTTGAATCGCAGTGGTGACAAATTATTTGAATCATTCTGATTGGTAAAGTAGCATTGTTAACACATAGTGTTGATATAGGATGCTTGCCAAGCTCTCTATCAACATACGATTTTATTTGACAAATTTCTCTTAGTTGGTGAGATATTTTGATATTTTACTTCGATACATTTCCAGTTTCCCATCACTTCTGCAACTTTGTTCAGTTTACAGAGGTATGTATCAAACTCACAGACCTTTGCCATGAACCAATACAAAGCGCTAGGTTCCTCGGTCATGGTTAGGACTGGGGCGGGGCCAAGTTCTATGAACAGGTCACCTTTGTCATGGTTTTTTTGGGGGGGTGGGACACTTTTATGATCATGGAGAAGAGAAAAAAAACAGTGATGATACAAAAGGAGGAGACTGTTCGTAGGGAGGTAACCTGACTAAACAGCTGTCCTGCCCCTCCAATCACCATGACTGAGCTAACCTGAGCATGGTGCTAGACCACTGCAAGACTGGCTGAATGCTCATGGAGGGTCAAATTTGTCTCATTGCTGAGTAATGCAATCATAAATGTTTGATGTTCAACATTAACCCTAATGAGTTTGCACAAATGGACATACATGTATACATGAAGTGAAACACAAATCAAATGTAGAAAGAATAATCACATGATAAAAGGTAATATCTCATACACAATCCAAAATAATCCACAGCAGACCTCAGAACTGCATCAAAATTGGTAAACAAGTTATTAAAGATGGTTATGAATTTTAATAAAAAGCATTGAGATGTGGTGATAGTCAGGATGTACTTGTTTCAAGATGTACGGGGATGTTTCAGTGATTCAACATTTCATCACTTTATTCCGGTATTTGGTTTTCAGTGCCTGAAGATGAAGTTTACACACGTCTATAACCTTTGATTTACTGGAATGTAGTTACAGAAAAAGCTGAAAAAAAAACCCTCTGTCAACAGCCACTTTTACTTTTTTGCCGTATTATATTGAGTGTGTCGAAAATGCTCAAGTCAAATATCTTGTATCAAAAATGTCTGACTCAAATTGCTCAAGTCATTCACAGTGGCGGAACAATTGCACATAGGGCCTCATGGCAAATACTGGTAGATAGGGCCCCCATGTAGCCTGCAAAGATCAGAGCAGGGGCCCCACCTCAATAGAGCAGCAAGCTGCAGATGTCACACAGCCGTCCATTCTTAAAAAAATGAGACAGAGCACCACCCCAGTTTTTGGATATGTTAAAAACAGACATTGAGTCTTTCTTAAACTGTAAATGTCATAGTGGTGAGTTCTGTCATTTCTTTTGTATAACATGGCGAAGATGCCACTAATATCAATTTTTCATAGGAGCTATGGACGTCACCCAACAGTGGGTTTTTGAAAAATCATTGTGACCAAATGAGGCAGAATACCATCACAGTTTTTGGATATGTTAAGAACAGACATCTAATCTTTCCAAAACTGTTGATAAAATGGTGGTGAGTCGTGACATTTTTTTTAATGACATGGCAAAGATGGCACCAAGTTTCAGTTTTTCCATTTTAAAGACTTCATATCTTCTAAACTGTTCATCACAGAAGATCAGTCTTTCAACACAACATGCACAGAATGGTTGGGAACATACATTGTCCATATCAAACCTCTGTCTTTAAAACTGTGCTTACCACAGTCCTTCAAAGATGCCCACAAATTCAAAGGTGAGAATTTTCCAAGCAACTTTAAGCCCCCAGAAAACGGTGGTAAATGACATGAGGATGTGTGAAAATCCACATTTCACAAGTACATGTTCCAAATGTTACCCTTTGAAATTTGTAAGGACCTACTTAAAGCAGTTTTTTGGATACGGCAATCTGAAAGTGGGCTCTCTGAGAAGTCTGTTCCAAACGAGTCAGGGGGGTACCTGACATAAACATTTTTAATGACAAAACTATGAGGAGTTGAGAGCTATAATTTTGCACTTTTCCTATTGGGACGTTTGTGAACCTCCTTGATTTTTTTCTGCCAAATCTGAGATGGTCGTGCGGGATGATTCGGAGATTTGGCGTGGAATGACCCTGCAGTAATACTTCAATAGATGTTCCACCCACACAGTAGTTTACTGTGATGTTTCCTAGTTCATCACTTGGTAATCTTTGAAGATCATAGTAAAATACTGTGATGTGCAAGTTAGGTGAGAAATAGCTAGTGATACAATGATTTCAGAGTAATTTGCTGTGTGCCGTGTGACCATCACAGTAGCATAGTGTACCAGAACATCAGAGTAATTAGCTGTGAGATTTCACAGTAAATTACTCTGAAATCCTTGTAATTTTTTACTGTGCAGTGAGTGATTTTGTGGACAGACATCGCAATCGCCTGATTCAACGTGTGACTGCAGTGGACAACGTGTTGGATGAACTGCTGGAGCAGAATGTGATCAACGATGAAACATCCAAGAAGATTAAATTAGAGAAGACAGCACAGGACCAGATGCGATACCTGTTGGGCCTGGGCAACATCAGGGAAAGCACAAGAGGCAAAGGCATCCTGTATGATATCCTGAAAAAGGAGGAACACTTCATGATGGAGGAGTTAGAGGAGATGGATAGATCTGCTGAGTGATGTCAAAAGGGTGGTGGGGAGATGTAGTCGTCAGGTGGTGTCCTGGAGAGTAGGCGGAGGTGGAGGGTGGTGGTGTATTGAGGAGTAGTGGAAATGTTCCTCTGATATGGGGAGGTGGGGGGAGGTAGAGGGTGGTGGTGTGGTGGAGAGGTAGAGGGAGGTGGTGTGGTGGAGGGTGGTGGTGTAAAGGAGAGGTGGAGGGAGGTGGTGTGGTGGGAAGGTGGTGTATTGAGGAGTAGTGGAGAGATTCCTCTGATATGGGGAGGTGGAGGGAGGTAGAGGGTGGTGGTGTGGTGGAGAGGTGGAGCGTGGTGGTGTGGTGGGTAGGGATGTGATATGGGGAGGTGGTGGTGGGGGGGGGGTGGTGGTGTGGTGGAGAGGAGGTGTATTGAGGAGTAGTGAAGAGATTCCTCTGATATGGGGAGGTGGAGGGAGGTAGAGGGTGGTGGTGTGGTGGAGAGGTAGAGGGTGGTGGTGTGGTGGAGAGGTGGAGCGTGGTGGTGTGGTGGGAAGGTGGTGTATTGAGGAGTAGTGGAGAGATTCCTCTGAGANGGGGATGTGTGGGGGTGGAGGGGGAGATGTAGTTGGGAGGTGGAGGGTGGTGGTGTGCTGGGGAGGTGGTGGAGAGGTGGAGAGGTGGAGGGCGATTGTGTGGTGGGGAGGAGGAGGGTGTTGGTGTACTGGGGAGGTGGTGTGGTGGAGAGGAGGTGTATTGAGGAGTAGTGAAGAGATTCCTCTGAGAGGGGGAGGTGGGGGGTATACTGGGGAGGTAGAGGGGAGGTAGAGGGGGTGTAGGGTGGAGGTGTAGTGGGAAGGTGGAAGGTAGTGATGCAGTGGGGAGGTGGTGTAGTGAGGAGGTGGTGTACTGGAGAGTAGGCGGTGTATTGAGGAGTAGTGGAGAGATTCCTCTGAGAGGGGGAGGTGGGGGTGGGGGGAGGGTATACTGCGGAGGTGAATGTGCTGTAATGGGGGTGTAGTGGGGGACAATGTGTTGCGGTGATGTAATTAGGTTGCATAATCAAACAGGGAATGATCCATTCATTATCGTTTTTCGTAGGACTTTATAACAATGACTCCTTGTAAAGCATTGGTTAAATCATAATTAACCATGTTTTAATTATTAATTAAATATCATTAATACATTAAATACATTAAATATGATATAAATTATTTTTATTATTATTCAGCCATAATCTATAATTGCTTAATCATCAATGAGCACCATTTGTTGGTGTTTTGAACACCTACTCCATTTTAGTTGGGACTTTATAAGTGGGTCATTCCACGCCAAATCTCCGAATCATCCCGCACGACCATCTCAGATTTGGCAGAAAAAAATCAAGGAGGTTCACAAACGTCCCAATAGGAAAAGTGCAAAATTATAGCTCTCAACTCCTCATAGTTTTGTCATTAAAAATGTTTTTGTCAGGTACCCCCCTGACTCGTTTGGAACAGACTTCTCAGAGAGCCCACTTTCAGAGTGTTGTATCTAAAAAACTACTTTAAGTAGGTCCTTATGAATTTCAAGGGGTAACATTTGGAACATGTACTTGAGAAATGTGGATTTTCACACATCCTCTTGCCATTTACCACCATTTTCTGGGGGCTTAAAGTTGCTTGACAAATTCTCACCTTTGAATTTGTGGGCATCTTTGAAGGACTGTGGTAAGTTCAGTTTTAAAGACAGAGGTTTGATATGGACAATGTATGTTCCCAACCATTCTGTTCATGTTGTGTTGAAAGACTGATCTTCTGCGATGAACAGTTTAGAAGATATGAAGTCTTTAAAATGGAAAAACTGAAACTTGGTGCCATCTTTGCCACGTTATTTAAAAAAAATGCCACGACTCACCATCATTTTATCAACAGTTTTGGAAAGATTAGATGTCTGTTCTTAACATATCCAAAAACTGGGATGGTATTCTGCCTCATTTGGTCACAATGATTTTTTAAAAACCCAATGTTGTGTGACTTCCACTGCTCCTATGAAAACCTGATATTGGGGGGCAACTTTGCCATGCTATACCAAAACAATGACAGCAATCACCACAATTAACTGAACATTTTTGGAAAGATAGGATGTCTGTTTGTAACATATCCAAAAACTGGGATGGTGTTCTGCATCAATGTCTTGTAATGACTCTTGAAAAACCAGTTTGCTGTTACATCAGCAGCTCCTGTGAAAATGCCTAAGTCACATGAATTACCAGGGGCGGAGCTATAGGGGGACAAGCAGGGCATTTGTCCAGGGCCCTCCTGAATTTGTGGTAGGGGCCATAATCATGACCTTTGCAGACTTTTGGGTGCCAATCTATTTGGGCTGACACAGTGAATGACAGGCAGTTTGACTTGGGCATTTTTGATACAAGAAATGTGACTTGAATATTTTTGAAGCACACAATAAGAAACGGTTGAGTGATTTATATACCATTATTATTTTTATTTTTATTTTAGCTTTTAGGTAACTACATTTTTTGGTAACTAAATGTTCGTGAATTAAAGGTCATGACCATGTGTTTAATCCTCAACACTGTAGGAGTTAACATTTTGCTATTATACCGTTAAGTAAGTCTTGAATTGCAGTAGAGATAAATAAATTGAATCATTCTGATTGGTAAAGTAGCATTGTTAACACATAGTCTTGATACAGGATGTTTGCCACACTTTATTTAAGCTTATGATTTTTTAAAATAAATTTCTTTTAGCTGTTAAGATATTTTGATTAAAATGATGAAATAAGAACCACAATACTGATGCTCCCATTTATTTCATTTTAATCTTGTGACATATCGGGACACCCTAGCTCATTCTCCGTCATGGATATTTTACCTCGACACATTTCACATTTCCCATGACTTCTGTAACTTTGCTCTGTTAATAGAGGAGCATAACAAATAATTCAACACACAGACCTTTGCCATGAACCAAGACGATGTGCTAGGTTCCTCGGTCATGGTTAGGACTGGGGCGGGGCCAAGTTCTATGAACAGGTCACCTTTGTCATGGTTTTTTTTGGGGGGGTGGGACACTTTTATTATCATGGAGAAGAGAAAAAAACAGTGATGATACAAAAGGAGGAGACTGTTCGTAAGGAGGTAACCTGACTAAACAGCTGTCCGGCCCCTCCAATCACCATGACTGAGCTACCCTGAGCATGGTGCTAGACCACTGCAATACTGACTAAATGCTCATCAAGGGTCAACTCGTCACAGAGCTGAGCAATGCAAGTATTAATGTCTGATGTTATACATTAATCCTGATGAGTTTTCACAAGTGGATATACATGTATACATAGAGTGAAACACAAATCAAATGTAGAAAGAATAATCACATTCCAAAAGGTAGTATTTCATACACAACCCAACATAATCCACATTAGACCTCAGAACTGCATCAAAGTTGGTAAACAAGTTATCAAAGATCGTTATGAATTGTAATAAAAAGCATTGAGATGTGGTGATAGTCAGGATGTACTTGTTTCAAAATCTACGGGGATGTTTCAGTGATTCAACATTTCATCACTTTATTCCGGTATTTGGTTTTCAGTGCCTAAAGATGAAGTTTACACAAGTCTATAACCTTTGATTTACTGAAATGTAGTTTCAGAAAAAGCTGGAAAAAAAACTCTGTCAACAGCCACTTTTACTTTTTTGCCGTATTATATTGAGTGTGTCGAAAATGCTCAAGTCAAATATCTTGTATCAAAAATGTCTGACTCAAATTGCTCAAGTCATTCACAGTGGCGGTACAATTGTACATAGGACCTCATGGCAAATACTGGTAGATAGGGCCCCCATGTAGCCTGCAAAGATCTGAGCAGGGGCCCCACCTCAATAAAGCAGCAAGCTGAAGATTTCACATAGCCGTTTTTACAAGTCCATTCTTAAAAAATGAGAGAGAGCACCACCCCAGTTTTTGGATATGTTAAAAACAGACATTGAGTCTTTCTAAAACTGTAAATGTCATAGTGGTGAGTTCTGTCATTTCTTTTGTATAACATGGAGAAGATGCCACTAATATCAATTTTTAATGGGAGCTATGGAAGTCACCCAACAGTGGGTTTTTGAAAAATCATTGTGACCAAATGAGGCAGAATACCATCACAGTTTTTGGATATGTTAAAAACAGACATCTAATCTTTCCAAAACTGTTGATAATAAGGTGGTGAGTTGTGACATTTTTTTTTATGGCATGGCAAAGATGGCACCAAGTTTCAGTTTTTCCATTTTAAAGACTTCATATTTTCTAAACTGTTCATCGCAGAAGATCAGTCTTTCAACACAACATGCACAGAATAGTTGGGAACATATATTGTCCATATCAAACTTCTGTTTTTAAAACTGCACTTACCACAGTCCTTCAAATATGCCCACAAATTCAAAGGTGAGAATTTTTCTATCAACTTTAAGCCCCCAGAAAACGGTGGTAAATGACAAGAGGATGTGTGAAAATCCACATTTCACAAGTACATGTTCCAAATGTTACCCCTTGAAATTCATAAGGACCTACTTAAAGTAATTTGTTAGATACAACACTCTGAAAGTGTGCTCTCTGAGAAGTCTGTTCCAAACGAGTCAGGGGGGTACCTGACAAAAACATTTTTAATGACAAAACTATGAGGAGTTGAGAGCTATAATTTTGCACTTTTCCTATTGGGACGTTTGTGAACCTCCTTGATTTTTTTCTGCCAAATCTGAGATGGTCGTGCGGGATGATTCGGAGATTTGGCGTGGAATGACCCAAATCCTTTGATAGCAAGTAGCTCTTAATGATGATCATCTTTTGTAAATGATTAATGTTCAATGCATATTCTACTCCCTGTTTAAAACTGGATAAGTCTTAGTTAACACTTGCTAGATCATTTATTTGGATCTAGCGTTCAATGATTTATCATCACTTGGGATGAATTACATGGTAAAATCAATCAGTTCAGGGTTATGTAACTGATGTGAGTTTTGATTGCAGCATTTACCTGATGCTTGTTAGTATGTTCCAGGATGTTTACCAATGACTTGTGAATGTTTGCTGATGTGTAACCAATGATTCATAACATATAATCAAAGTAAACTTGGGGAGCTATTCTAATGTGAGACCTATGTATTGTATGCTTAATTAAAAAAAAAAAAAAACACAAATTACTTGAATGTCAACTGATGTATAATCAAGAAGTTGTAACTCATTGCTGAGGTATACATGTTGAACTTTTCAGACCTGTATACTATGCTGAATAAAATCACAAATGAATTGTTAACTGATGTGAAATCAAGGAGCCATGACTGATTATGTACATATGTTTTGGGAGTGGTTATTTAGTTAGGCTTGTTAATGCGGAACAAAACATTAACACATGATGAGTTACAGTTTTTCTCGATTGCTTACACACAATTTTCGGAATCAGTTCTCGAATTCTCAATACTCTACACACAAATCTCCAAACCTCACACGCAACGGGCAGAACTCTTCACTTCCCCTGAAAAATGCACGTCTTGTCTCAAAACAGTGTACTCTTTTCTAAAAACCTCATTTTGTTCTCAAATGACACACACAAGCAGTCATTTCAATACACTCTTATGTGAACCATTGAACACTAATATGCACAAGGTAAAACTCTATACTCAACTTGACACACAGCAGAAACTTATTTTCTTCACTGTTCTACTTACTAAAGAGGGTATTTTTGGCAAAAAATATATTTTACATATTTTTCTGACATTTTTAAAATGTATACTAATTTATTGTAAAATATTGGGTAACCACATGGAAGTGATCTCTTGTATAACAGATTTTGGAGTTCAAAAACCAAACAAATGTGTTTTCTCACTGCATCCACTCATGTTTTCATCAATATCACATGCAATGTGTGTCCTTATGGGGTGATGATTTCAGATTGTAAACCGGTATGAAGAGAGTTTCCCCATGTGATGAGGAAGTGAGCATAGTATGGCAGTTGATTTTAGTGTTTTGAATGACAGTGTGTTCAATGCGACCACCAGGATTTTTCTTCATGAAAAATGTGTGTAATCCAGAGAATTGTGTGTAGTGGTTTGAAAAGAGTGTGTTTTAAAACTGAAATGTGAGTGTAAAGAAGGAATTGTGTTTAGTGTTCAGTGACATTGGTTAGGGGAGTTGGGAAATGGGTGAGATGTTCCGAGAATTGTGTGTGAAGTACCAGAACTTGTGTGGAGGCAATCGAGAAAAACTGTAAAACTTGATCAAAGGTTACACAACTAACTAAAGTTTCACTTGTAAAAACTTGATGCCTGAGGCTCGTCCAGCTCACATGCTGCTGATCCCTCCTCTCCTCCATGACCCCTTGCAGGTGTGATGACTGGCCAATGGTGCCCAAACCTTGATGCTGCAGGTGTGATGACTGGCCAATGGTGCCCATACCTTGATGCTATAAGTGTGATGACTGGCCAATGGTGCCCATACCTTGATGCTGCAGGTGTGATGACTGGCCCATGGTGCCCAAACCTTGATGCTGCAGGTGTGATGACTGGCCCATGGTGCCCAAACCTTGATGCTGCAGGTGTGATGACTGGCCCATGGTGCCCAAACTCGATTCATTTCTTTTCTAGAACAGAGATAATTCCCCAAGTCCTGCACGTTCTCAGTTGTTACTCAATCCATTCCATTCTAGAACAGAGAGAATTCACCAACTCCTGCACGTTCTCACTGGTTATTCAATCCATTCCATTCTAGAACAGACAGAATTCCCCAGCTCCTGCACGTTCTCACTGGTTATTCAATCCATTCCATTCTAGAACAGAGAGAATTCCCCAGCTCCTGCACATTCTCAGTTGTTACTCAATCCATTCCATTCTAGAACAGACAGAATTCCCCAGCTCCTGCACGTTCTCACTGGTTATTCAATCCATTCCATTCTAGAACAGAGAGAATTCCCTAACTCCTGCACGTTCTCTGTGGTTATTCTACTCTGGTGCTCTGCTGTCACTCTCTGAAGGCCGCCGCACAATATCAGCATTTAGGAAGCGGCAACATACCTGAAAAAAGAAGCATCAAGCATCAAAGCATCAAAATATTTGAACTATTGAGCAATATTATTTTAAGTTTAATTTCTAGACTTTAACATACTAGAAATGTTATTTATTCAGCCGTATTACTTTCAAACATCTATAAACCTGTTTGAATGTGGAGTTGAATGTTATTTTATGTTTAGGATTGTACAAGTAGCTGTTAATACCTGCTGGGCATTGCTGCCTGTCGCACCTCCTCCGGTGCCCATGGGTCAGCGAGAGAAAATAAGACTTGTGACACAAACATCTTTATTGTATCAATTACTAGACAAAGATGCATGCAGAGGAGGTGCCTTCCTCAACCACCTTCGCAGGTAGCTGTAGCCTTACGCCAGAAGCAGATATCGTCAGGTGGTGTCCAGCCTTCTCTGCGGTGTTTCGGCCCTGAACCACAACACCGCCAACTCCAGCTGGTGGGCCTTTAGTGAGTGGCCAGTCTCACTGCCAATCTGCTCCTGGCGTACAGCTCACACCAACAATACATACTTTCCATACATTTGATAAGCATAGAATAATAAAGGAAAAATAAGGCTGTTTGGTGTTCGTTAGCTGCTGGCTTTAACCCCTTCCTAGCAGCTGTGCTCGGGTGCGTTGGTTGCTGGGGCGGCAACAGTGCTGCGTGAAAGGTGCCAAACGCGCTGAATGCTTACTGACGAGTTGTTTGTTTAGGCAGTTGACCTGTTTGGTGTTCGTTGGCTGCTGGCTTTAATCCCTTCCGAGCAGCTGTGCTTGGGTGTGTTCGTTGCTGGGGCGACAACAGTGTTGAGTGAAGTGCCAAAAAGCGCAAGATGGATGGGAGATAGGCTTGTTGTTCCCTGCAGCTGCTGTCTGGGGGTTCGGTGTTCTTCCCCCAGTTTCTGTCCTTCCTCCGCAGCCAGAGCCAAAAGCTCCCTTTCTCCGCCTCCTCTGTCAGTTCCTTTGTTGCCTTCTTAAGCTTCCTTCCGGTGACGCCCACATCCTTTAGGAGGCGTATAGTCGATAACCCCATAAAACCTCTGCATCCAACCTCCACTGGGTGGATGGTAGTCTTCCAACCCGCCTCTCGGCACTCTGCAGCCAGCTCAGAGTACTTGGCCTTTTTTCCGCTCGAAGGCAGCCTCGATCCCTTCCTCCATTGGCACAGTGAGCTCAAAGAGGGCCACCGCTCTTGCCTTTGTGGACCACGCCACTATGTCTGGGCGAAGAGATGTGGTGGTAATCTCTGTGGGAAACAGAAGCTTCCTGTCCAAGTTGACCTTCATGCTCCACTCCTGGCCAGGTGTGTGTTTGCAGTGGGAGGAGCGTCTCCTTGGGGCAGCTGAGGAGAGGTCCTGGTGCTGGTCGTGGTTTCTGCAGCTGCAGCTGAGGAGAGGTCCTGGTGCTGGTCGTGGTTCTGCAGCTGCAGCTGAGGAGAGGTCCTGGTGCTGGTTCTGGTTCTGCTGCTGCTGCAGAGGAGAGAGAGAGCAGGAGGAGTTAGGATACAGCCAGCCAGTGGACGAGGAGCAGAACTGAGATGGAGAGATGGAGAGATGAGAAGGAGAGAGAGAGAGAGAGAGAGAGAGAGAGAGGAGAGAGAGAGAGAGAGAGAGAGAGAGAGAGAGAGAGAGAGAGAGAGAGAGAGAGAGAGAGAGAGAGGTGAGAGAGAGAGAGAGAGAGAGAGAGAGGGGGAGAGGGGGAGAGAGATGAGCGAGATGAGAGAGAG
>NW_026945819.1:357500-360000 GCF_034702125.1 Engraulis encrasicolus | reverse complement strand
GGACCCATGTAGACCATGAGGCTTTGGCATATGATAAAAGAGGTGTAATGATGACCATTTTCAGTCTACTGCACTTTGCCTTTGTAAGGCAGTATACACTTAGCATTTTTATTTTCATTTTATTTTGTACATTTTTTGGTTGTAAATATTTAGATTTTTTTTCTCGTTTGAATATGTTCACAATGGATCTGTATTCATATACCTCTTTTATTCTATACCGATTTTGTTTATCTGGACATTCAAGAATTCAATAAATTTGGAAATGTTGAAATGAATTTAAGATTTATAAATTTAAGATTATACAAATTACATGTGACAATGAATGTGTGGTCTAATGCACTGTACCAAATACTGAATAAAGAGATATGGACAAGGAATGTGCGGTGTGTGTGTGTGTGTCAGTGTGTCTGATGCAAACTGGTACAGTATTTCCTTAGACATGTGATGGAATCTGAATATTGCCCCAAATCTGATACATTACATTTTGATCTTCATACATTGTTTGTATTATCCATGAAGGAGCAACTCTCTTAGTTTATAAGAGGCAATAAAGGTTCGTTTCCCAATAAGCCTCTAGGGGATAGTTATGAATCACTGGTGCTGATTGCTATTGGCTAAAACTATCATTGTATGTGACATCATTCCATGTGACCTCATTTCCTGTGGTGGTCTTTTTAAGTTCAGCCACTGGCATTGTTCTGCCCTTCTTGCCCCTTCTTTGTCTGTACCTGTACCGTTAACACCTCATTGGAGAGAGGGGGTGGGGAGGCCTGTGGACAGGCCTTTGGGGCCTATTGGCCTCACCTCTCCCTCTCTCAAGCCAATAAACCTTGCATTTCTGAATTCCAACTATTGCACTGGATCTGGTCTTAAATATTAATTAGTAGTGAAACTTAGATACTATCTTATGTCCCATCAAGACGTTCAAAACACTCACAATTGATTGGTGATCCCCTATCAGGTCAGAGTGTGGTGTGAAATATTTTATAGAGTGTGTCTGCTCAGGGGGGTGATGGTGGCAGCATGATCTTAACTGTACATGGGTAGATGACAGATAGGCAGCAAAACACATTTCTTTCACAAAACACTGTTTATGAAGGAAAAAAGTACATGTCTACATAGTGCAGCAATTAATCTTTAAAAAAATCTAAGTGGTTACAATGTTGAATCTATTAATTGATTATTTATTTACGTTGATAAAGCAATTTCCTGAAAATATGTCCTTTGGTGTGACGTTAAGAAATAAATATGTGATGCGATCTGGGAAAATCCGTCGGATGTCGCGCTGGCCGTTTCTCAGGAAGCAGCGAAAATAGGTCGAGAAGCAACGTTTTCCTGAAATCGGTTTTTCATTCAATTATTGTTGTTTGACATCTTGTCTATCATCTCTGAAAATATTTAGTCTGAAATCACTGTTTTAATGTGTTAAAATCAAGATTTAAATGGCCCGCTGTGTTGTGAGAGGGGAGGCAGCCGTGAGCAGCCTGTAGACTTGAAAGCTCAGAATTTGTCCAAGTTTATTCACTCATTGTCAGTGCATCTGAGTAGTTGAATTCTGTCTCTATGAAGCAGTTTCCCCTCAAGTTATAGGTCCAAAGAAAGAAGGAACAACATTCAAATGAACACAAAGAAACAGTAGGCAACACCTCTCCGTGGATCGGAGCCGTCGAGTCTCATGTTCCTCTTGCAGACTTGTATCACTACAACTGCGATTAGGCTTCTAAACGGCACTGGAATGTAGATGTCATTTTTTGATTGGATAGCTTACAGGCGAACCTAAAACTAGGCTGAAGTGCCCGTATGATTTATAGTACACCACTGATAACGTATTAGGGTGATGATCCACCACTATAGTATAGTATAGTACACCACTGATAACGTATTAGGGTGATGATCCACCACTATAGTATAGTATAGTACACCACTGATAACGTATTAGGGTGATGATCCACCACTATAGTACACCACTGATAACGTATTAGGGTGATGATCCACCACTATAGTATAGTATAGTATAGTACACCACTGATAACGTATTAGGGTGATGATCCACCACTATAGTATAGTATAGTATAGTATAGTATAGTACACCACTGATAACGTATTAGGGTGATGATCCACCACTATAGTATAGTATAGTACACCACTGATAACGTATTAGGGTGATGATCCACCACTATAGTAAAGTACACCACTGCAAAAGTATATAACTTTTCCCTCCACTTTATTCCTAACCAACAACGGCCAGGAGTGGGCATTTGAAACATAAGCAGTGTTAATTTAAGACACAGGAAAGGCAAATGGCATGATAGAGATGAGGAGATGCAAATGAATGAATGTTGTATGACAATTTAATTATCAACTGCAAGGTAACATTACATTTAACTCAAGGCTATTGTAGGTTACATAGGATACAGTGAAATCAAATACAGTTTACCCAAGATAGATAGACAGAGAGAGAGAAAGAGAGAGGGTGAGAGGGAGAGAAAGACAGAGTTTT
>NW_026945819.1:297500-352500 GCF_034702125.1 Engraulis encrasicolus | reverse complement strand
CATATATTAGTGAAACCAGGGCACAATTTGCCGCGAAAGCATGAAAACACATGTATCTTTTTATTGTATTAACATCATCAAAAAATAAAAAGAATTGTCAAGATGGCCCCACATCAAATATGGCCAACCCATAGATGGTTAAATGGGCATAAAATATCCTATATTTATCTCAGTATACATTTCTCTCTACTTGTAGTAGAAACATATTTGTAGTCTTTGATGAGTCAATAAATATTTTAGTCTCATTTTCAATGGATTTGAGCCATTTATCATTGAAATAAATGCGCACAACTTTCAGTGAAGTACTGTAGGAAACAAAACAAAATCTTGCCCCCCCTCAACATGGGGGTTAAATCAAATCGTATCAACTTCACCTTGCATAATATGGATAGTTTGCATACCTTGAACTACAAATACAGAAATGGGGGTTCACCATAAGCCAAATCTTGCACACCATTATTATAGCCAAAAAATGAATCCTAATACTGTACAAGTAAACTTTCACTCAAGGTTACTCAAATTTACATACCCAGAGTTGACTTTGCACCAACTGTGCCATTCACCATTTATTCAAAGTTTGTGTGTATCTTTAATTATGCATTGCTGGCAGTTTAATTGATGTTGGCCATAGGATATACCACAGCCTGGGAAACCCCATGCTACTTTGCACAATCAGTCTGATCTGAAAGACCGCATGGATGCTATCCTTCAGCAAAGTACTAGATCTTGGGCTCCATTCAGAGAGCAGGGAAGGGTGGAAAGGCGATGACTGCAGTTTGTTTGAAAAGATACAACTGACACGATTGGCTTTGGGCTATGCATATGCCAAATGAAACATTCGTAACACCCAATTAACGGCCATGGGCAATTTTAAACCACACCTTTCCTATGAGAAATTGCATATCGTCGGCTTGCTACCAAAACCGCCTAAGTCCGAATTTGGTCGAAATTAGATTTTTGCATAAACTTACTCCCCTACCACAGATGCATCACCCTGCCTTTCTGCCAGGGTCATTGATCAATCGCAACAGTCACCACTTGCAAGGCATCGGAGAGCAGCCACACTGCGCTCTTCTATAGAGGCGTCGCTAACCACAGCTTTTGTCTCGGCGTCACATGGAGCGCGGGCAGATGTGCCAGCCGCTTACGATTCATTTTCCCATTTAACAGTTCCATATTGTTCACAACAGTTGCAAGGAAATCATTCAGCCGTTCAATTTTCTCATTTTGTTCTTCAATCACTTTCTGCTGCTTCTCATACAGTATATGCATAATGCCTTCAGAATATTTGCGTTGCTTTGCTTTTGTCTTACGCATGCCATAAAACAACCAGTAATGATATATATCTTCCTCCTTAGATTCTACCGTAATGCGTTTGGTAGCCAGTTTATCTAATGTATCAGCCAAATTGCATTTCACTGCGTTTAGAAGTTTACTCTTGCCCAAATGTTTGTCCATTCTGCATGGGAAGGATAGCTGAAGCTTCTGAATTTGCTGGTGAGATTTTAACACTTTGCCATTGTGCTTAAAATAAGTTAGATTTACTCACCAGCCCTCAGAATTGTTCACACGTCCCGATGCAGAATTTTTTTCGTTAATCTGACTCCATTTTTTGAGCATCCAGGGATCACGTCGGGGTCACCACTGGGTCATTCCACGCCAAATCTCCGAATCATCCCGCACGACCATCTCAGAATTGGCAGAAAAAAATCAAGGAGGTTCACAAACGTCCCAATAGGAAAAGTGCAAAATTAAAGCTCTCAACTCCTTATAGTTTTGTCATTAAAAATGTTTTTGTCAGGTACCCCCCTGACTCGTTTTAAACAGAATCTTAGAGAGCCCACTTTCAGATTGCCGTATCTAAAGAACTACTTTAAGTAGGTCCTTACATTCAAGGGGTAACATTTGGAACATGTACTTGTGGAATGTGAATGTTTACATATCCTCTTGTCATTTACCACCATAGCCTGCAAAGATCAGAGCAGGGGCCCCACCTCAATAGAACAGCAAGCTGAAGATGTCACACAGCTGTTTCTACAAGTCCATTCTTAAAAAATAAGACAGAGAACCACCCCAGTTTTTGGATATGTTAAAAACAGATATTGAGTCTTTCTAAAACTGTAAATGTCATAGTGGTGAGTTCTGTCATTTATTTTGTATAACATGGAGAAGAGGCCACTAATATCAGGTTTTCATAGGAGCAGTGGAAGTCACACAACAGTGGGTTTTAAAAAAAACATTGTGACCAAATGAGGCAGAATACCATCCCAGTTTTTGGATATGTTAACAACAGACATCTAATCTTTCCAAAACTGTTGATAATATGGTGGTGAGTTGTGACATTTTTTTTAATAACGTGGCAGAGATGGCACCAAGTTTCAGTTTTTCCAATTTAAAGACTTTATATCTTCTAAATTGTTCATCTCAGAACATCAGTCTGTCAACACAACATGCACAGAATGGTTGGGAATATACATTGTCCATATCAAACATCTGTCTTTAAAACTGCACTTACCAGTCATTCAAATATGCCCACAAATTCAAAGGTGAGAATTTTTCAAGCGAATTTAAGCCCCCAGAAAATGGTGGTAAATGACAAGAGGATGTGTGAAAATCCACATTTCACAAGTACATGTTCCAAAGGTTACCCCTTGAAATTCACAAGGACCTACTTAAAGTAGTTTTTTAGATACAACACTCTGAAAGTGGGCTCTCTGAGAAGTCTGTTCCAAACGAGTCAGGGGGGTACCTGACAAAAACATTTTTAATGACAAAACTATGAAGAGTTGAGAGCTATAATTTTGCACTTGTCCTATTGGGACGTTTGTGAACCTCCTTGATTTTTTTCTGCCAAATCTGAGATGGTCGTGCGGGATGATTCTGAGATTTGGCGTGGAATGACCCTGAGTTGAGATTATATACTGCAACCCCCCACCCCAAAAGTGTCCCTTTGTCTTGGGGCCAGTGGCATCCCAGGGGTTTGAGCCACCACATGGCATGGGGGGCGGGTGTCCCCTTAAGTCAACTTTACTGAGATAACAGCAAACAGTGACAGCAACAATATCAGTTCTGGGTCATCCAATAATCTCCATATTTACACTTCACCAAGAGGAAAAAGCACCAACAGTGAGCTGTCTCTGTCTCCTCCATTCCACACATACCACATACATGGTCATCAAGGAGGCCTTGTCTCCATTAAGCTGCGTTAGAGTGCTCATACATGGTCATCAAGGAGGCCTTGTCTCCATTAAGCTGCGTTTTTAAAGAGTGTTTGCTATGATGTCGATATTTATATACATGCCTGAAAAACAGACACACTAGTACTCTTTCTCTATCTCTTTCTTGCCACCTCTCTCTCTCTCTCTCTCTCTCTCTCTCTCTCTCTCTCTCTCTCAGACACACACTACCAGTCTAGAGATGCCAGTGAACATCACTCACTCATCTGTCTCTCTTTCAGGACCCCACCATGGCTACTGCAGATACACACCAAGGTAAGACACACTACTGTTGACGTGTGTGTGTGTGTGTGTGTGTGTGTGTGTGTGTGTGTGTGTGTGTGCATGTACGTATGTGTATGTGGGCGTGCATGTATGTGTGTGTGTGTGTTTCTGTATCATTGTCTCTGTATTATTTTATGGTTGGAGGGAGAGAGAGAGAGAGAGAGAGAGAGAGAGAGAGAGAGAGAGAGAGAGAGAGAGAGAGAGAGAGAGAGAGAGAGAGAGAGAGAGAGAGAGAGAGAGAGAGAGAGAGAGAGAGAGAGAGAGAGAGAGAGCCTTACGAGAATTGATCAGGGCAAATTGTGGTTTTCATGTTTTTTTTAAGCATGGTTCGGCATGTTTAACTATGGTTCAATCATGTTTGACTGGTTTAACTGGAAATTATCCATGGTTTATAGTCATTAAAATGTACTTAGCTGATGTTTTTTAATCCAATGAAGATATTGGTGACAGTTCCTGGAGCAATGTGGGTTTAGGTGCCTTGCTCAAGGGCACTTCAGCCATGGATGGAGGTGTAGGCAGAGGTAAGGGTGGGATTCAAACCTGCAACTCTGTGATTCTCAGTCCAACCCACACAAAATAGTAACCACAAAACCCACAATTAACCATGGTTCTGTCAGAACCATTACAGTGAAGAAACACAAGATAAGAAATTCTGAATGCGATTTCTTTATTGAATGGTCATGAATAAGATTTGGCGGTATGGCTCTGTTCAGAGGAGTACCATTGTTCCCATGAGCACCATGGAAAGGAGAGATTCAGGAGACAGCAGCAGCATAGGGAATGCACACTCAATTTAAGTTTAGGAGAGCAAACGATTACTCTGTGAACAGAGCAGGCCACATGACAAGGAGTAGCCCATGCCATGTCATACACGAATAGGTGGAGCTGTGGAGGTGGTGGGTTGCAAAGAAGGGAGCAGCAAGGAGTTGGGCAACAAAACAGATAACTTTTAAGTGCATTCGAGTAGTCGTCAAGGCATGCATGCGCATTTAGACAGCAATGCACTCTGGATGAAAATGCATGACGGTTAGACTTCCTGTCAAAGTTTAAAATTTCTGTGATGTTGCGTTGACGAGGTGACATGTCAAACTATCGTGGGATGAATGCGAATGCAGTCAGATCTTGCAACCTCTGCAGTTGCTTAGCCCCTTCAACGCTCATCTGCAGACCGCCTCCAAGGCCACGCACCCATTAACTGGTTGTTCAACAACTCATTCACGTGTGTATCAGGCTTGTACGAAATTCCGAATTGAGTGAATGTCAATTCAAAGTAATGCCATAATACGAACACTAGGTGGTGTCATTACCTTGAATTTCTTTGAATTTAATCTACACCACCCATTGAAAGTACATACAACACCACCATCCATTCGGAATTTCGTACAAGCCTGGTGTGTATATGAGCCTTGTCTCACACCTCTACACTACGCAGTTCCCCACTTCAGCTCCTCCTCACTGCCTGTCCCCCCACTCCTCACACGTGATGTGTTAGTAGAGAAAACTGGTGCGAGCTCGTCTCTTTCATATTTGTGGCCGACTTTAAATGTGCTGTATTTAATAACTCCCACATCGTGACAAAAAGTTCTCGCTCACGTGCTTCGTCAATGTTGGTCGACAGCAACAAAGTCGTATGGGGCTAAGGTGTATGGATACCAAAGGAGGAAAATGCAAGTGACATCTCGCAGTTCCGTACCGTCTCACTGCTCAGCGTAGAGGGCAAGATCTTCTTTAAGATCTTTGCCAATCGCATGACTGATTTCCTCCTGAGGAATTCCTACATCGATACCAGCGTGCGGAAGGGAAGAATTCCAGGCTTTCCAGGCTGCATTGAACACACTGGAATGGTCACCCAGCTAATCCGAGAGGCCAGAGAGAACCGAGGGGATTTGTCAGTCAGCTGGCTTGACCTGGCAAACGCCTAAGGATCGATCCCCCACAAGCTGGTGACCAAGGCCTTGACGATGCACCATGTCCCGCAGAAGATCACAGATCTCATACAGGACTACTACAGTAGTTTTAGTATGAGATTTACATCTGGATCTACAACATCAGCATGGCACCGCCTAGAAAAAGGCATCATCACTGGTTGCATTGTATCAGTGACGCTGTTTGCTCTGGCAATGAGCATGCTTGTCAAGGCTGCAGAGGTGGAATGTAGAGGGCCTCTATCCAGATCTGGCACTCGCCAACCGCCAATTAGAGTCTTTATGGATGACCTAACAGTCACAGCAACATCTGTGCCAGGGTGCTGCTGGCTCCTTAAAGGTCTCGAAAGGCTAACATCTTAGGCAAGAATGACATTCAAGCCAGCAAAATGCCGATCCCTTGTGCTGAGGAAGGGAAGAGTGGAGGACAAATTCCGCTTCCACATGAACGGTCTCCAAATCCCATCATTGACGGAGAAGCCGGTGAATAGCCTGGAGAAGCTCTTTGATGCAACTCTGAGAGACACAGCAGCAATCCAGGCCATGCACGCAGAGCTGAAAACCTGGCTTGCGGCAGTGGACAGGTCAGGCCTCCCTGGGAAATTTAAAGCCTGGATATATCAGCATGGCATCCTGCCAAGGCTCATGTGGCCACTACTGATGTACCAGGTCCCAGTTACAACAGTGGAGACCCTGGAGAGAAACATCAGCCAGTTCCTGCGCAGGTGGCTGGGCCTGCTGAAGAGCCTTAGCTGCATTGCCTTATATGGGCACACCAACAAGCTGCAGCTCCCGTTCTCAGGCCTGACAGAGGAATTCAAAGTAACAAAAGCCAGGGAGGTGTTACTGTACAGAGACTCAGCCGACACCAGAGTCTCCTCTGCAGGCGTAGAGGTCAGGATGGGACGGAAGTGGAAGGCGCAGGAGGCAGTTCAGCAGGCAGAGGCAAGGTTGCGGCACAGTGTGTTAGTAGGCTCAGTGGCGGTTGGGCGAGCAGGACTAGGCTGCCATAAGACTCTGCGCTATGACAAAGTGCAGGGGAGGGACAGACGGCAGATGGTCCAGGGAGAGGTCCGAGCAGAGGTGGAAGCAAAACAGCGGCCATGCGTCAGCAGGGGGCTTGGACCAATTGGGAGCATGCACTTACTCGGAAGATCACCTGGTCAGAACTTTGGAGGTCAGAGCCAGCAAGACTCAAGTTTCTGATCCAGTCAGTGTATGACGTCCTACCAAGTCCAGCCAGGCTGCATTGCAGGGGGCAAGAGGAGGGAAAGGAAAGCCACCAGAAACATCTGCGAGGCAGCTGAGAGAGCCTAAAGGTGGCTGTGGATCAAAAGGGGCGACACATGGCTTAGTGCGCTGCTTGGACACAAGTCAGGGTCTGATCAGCCCCGGCTGGGTCGCCCAGGTGAGGGTGTCTGATTATCTGAGACCCGAAACACCCTGTGATCTTGGGTTCATCACTGAGGATGTGTCCAAGCTGCACGACTAAGGTGTTTCTGATAACTGGAGAAAAAATTTAGTTCTCTATATTTAATGTTTAAATATGCTAATTAGGCTATTATCTAATTAAATATGCACTAATTTGCATAATTTTTGATGCAACAGATCTGACCACCTGAAATGTCAGCTTCAAAATTCCTTTTTTTATTTTATTAATATAGTACATACACAAATATTATGACAGGGAATCATGGCTATCTCCCTTTGTTATCCAGAAAAAGATAAAAATACTGCTAATAACGTAAAAAAAATGTGATGTTGGCCAATTTTTATGCATATAATGTCAAATAAATCAAGCCACGAATGACATATCAACAAATCCCTCTGAATAAACATTCACACCATTGCTTGGAATAAGACTGTAAAGTATGGAACAGATTGGTAGAACGAAAGTGGAGATTCGTCGCATTGTGTTCTTCGTGACTGCCTGGTGTTTCTCCTGTCTCCTCTGCTCTCCTGTACCAGCACCAGGATGGGTTGCACCGGGTGTGCATTGGGTTTTGGTCACTGGAAATACAGTGAAGCAGACCGGCCCATATCTATCATAGCGTCTCTACTTCCTGCGCAAACTAAAGAAGGCAAGTGCTACACCCTCCATCATGACAACATTCTACAGAGGAACCATAGAGAGCGTCGTGTCCAACTGCATCACAGTGTGGGGAGGAAGCTGCACGGAGAAAAACAGGAAGACACTCCAGCGTGTTGTGAACACAGCGAAGAAGATCATTGGAGTACCACTCCCCTCCCTGCAGGACATTTACACCACACGCCTCACCCGGAAAGCACTGATGATCATCAAAGACACAAGCCACCCTGCACACAAACTGTTCAGCCTCCTGCCCTCTGGAAAGAGGTACAGGCGCCTCCGTTCCCGTACCACCAGGCTGGCGAGCAGCACAATGCACCAAGCGATCAAGATACTGAACACTCAACCCACTCTCCCTCCACTGTCAGCCTCTAGCCAGCAAGGCCACTGACAACCCCCCCCTCATCCCCCACCACCATATCTGCGACTGAACATTCCACCTGCACTACTATATTTGTGACTGAACTCAAAACATGCGTGCACACACACACACACACACACACACACACACACACACAAGCACACTGCACTTTCTGCACTAAACCCAAACATACACACACTGACACACACACTGACACACACACACACACACACACACACACACACACACACACACACACACACACACACACACACACACACACACACACACACACACACACACACACACACACACACACACACACACACACACACACACACACACACACACACACACACTTACTGCTGCTGGTGTACTTGACAGACATTTTTAATATTTATTTTTCTTCAAAATGCTACTATTACTATGTCAGAACGCTATAAAGGACTTTTTAGGAAAAGCACAAAAAGCACAACAATACCTCTTGATGTATGTCCTATACAAGTCTTCTGTTGTCCAGTCTTGCACTTTAAATGTCTGTATGAGCACTGTCTATGTCCATACTGTCTTAAGTCCATGTATACGTACTGTCTATGTCTATACTGTCTATGTCCTTACCTAGATTAGTCTATGTCTGTATGGGAAAGCAAGAAATGTAATTTCAAATTCTTTGTATGACCAGTGCATGTAAAGAAATTGACAATAAAACCTACTTGACTCTCTACCTTCATCTGGTACAGTGACCCCTGGTTGTTCAATATTGCTCCCCTGTAAAAGTTCTGAAGTGCTTTGCATTTGTTTTGCTGTGAGTTTGCCTGGCCCTTTGCCCCGTAGTTTGCGCTCCATCCTTTTATGGGCATGATCTTCTAGCTTTGACACTTCATAGCCAGGGTACGGATTCAGTCTCACCACCTCCTTGTATGCTGTGCTGTCCCCATCTGCAAGCGTCTCAGCGTAGCGCAGCTGATGTTGAGAAACAGACCTGGCCCACATCCACCTAGCTGCCTCCTTCTCCATGGCCTTGCTAGACCCTAAAAGGTTTTTGTTGCAGTCATGGCTCTCCCACTAGCTGTCGAGCTCCTCCTGCCTGATCTTGCCCTCCCGTCTAGCACTCTCTTTGAGTGTGCAGCCATGGCAGTATGTACTGAGCAACTCAAAGTCCACCACCAGCCCAGTGAGGATGTCAATTCATCCCCGATACCATAATGGGAGGAAAAAGCCCTCTTCTTCCATGTGCCATCAAATGACACACTGATGTTTATGATGGCATCCTCATCCTCCCTGAGCATCTCAGCCACATCAGGATCAATGTCCCTGTAGGCCTGCCTGACCTGGTCCATTGTCCTCTGAAGCGACTGCATACCTCTCTCAATTTCTTCCACTGGAATGAATCAATGAAACTATATCACTAAAACTGTCTTGTGATTTCCAAGTAGTCTGATTTTAGCAATACCTTACATATTCATTCCAGAGGCAGAAATGTCCAATTTGAGAGAGGAGAGCAGCGGCTCATAAGAGACCACTCATTTTAGTATTGTTTTTTCCCCCTTACATGTGTGTTGATTTATGCGGCCAAAGCATTTACATATTTAGTCAAGGCAACATGCATACCCTGGGGATGAATCATGTGTCATAAAGACTGAATATTTATATGGAATAAAAAATGGTATATAGTGCTTATATACAAAGTGACTAATAACACAGGACAAAACTGCTTTTTTGTTGTCTGTGATTTAGGCTACATGTAGGCCTAGGCCTACCTCTGTAGACTATGTGTGCTGTAAGGTCCAGCTTTTTATCCCTAACCCAGGTATTATAGCCTGACTTTTAAACATCCTATGCCCATTTGCTATGATTATGTAGCACATGCACAATTCATTGTAATTTTTCCCACCACAAGAGAAAATATGTATGGTGAAAGTAAAACCGACCAGGACAAACAAAATGAAAGGAATGCCACTTCATTGTCTTTACATTACATTTATCAGACACTTTAAGCTACTCCTACCTATCCTCTAACTCAGGGATGGGCAACTGGAGGCCACATGCGGCCCGCCTCCTCACTCGATGTGACCCATAGTTAAAACATAATTAAAAAAATAAAATAAATAATGATAATGAATGATATATATGATAGAATGATAAATAATGATACAGAACACTCACATTCCTTCCAATAAAATAAATAATGACCAGATTTTTAAACACACTACTGAATTAATCTATTGTAATGATACTGTAAACACTCACATTCCTTCCTAACAATATCGGCAGTCAGTGAGCAACCATCTGCACCTCGAATTCTGTGAGTTGCAGTCCGATCCCTGGTCATGTGGCCCTCTGATGGTGGCGATGAAAAACTGTGGTTCAGAGGAGTAAATGTGTGCACATCCCACCCGATGGGCCAGGTGCAGGACAATGAGAGTAAATCCAAGTGAAAAGAGAAGTCCGCGACACTGCTTGTCTATTTATTATTTAATCGAGCAACGTTTCGACCTTCAGGTCTTCATCAGGCAAAGTGTGAACATGGCATTGAGTGGGTCATTTTAAAACATTCTACAGTCAGCTGATCAGCCAAAGTCCACAGCTGATAGGCTGACAATCAGCTGTGCTGGTAGTCCAACAGTAAATGGGTCAGCATATAAAGTCACAGCTGACTTTTCCACAGAAGTTAAACGCCACGTTGTTCAAAGATGTAACAGGTTACACTCCGAAAAATAAAGTGATCATGATATTTGAAAAAGAAAATGAAAATAAACAACAAAAAAGGATGGAGAAGCACAAGACATTGCATATTAAAAACACCCAGTGAGTCACCTATCACATTGATCATATTTACATAGTTCAGTGGAACAATTTTTTGGGCACCTGCGTCCACAAACCAATACCCACAAGTTGGTGGTGTGTGTGTATGTGTGTGTGTGTGTGTTTTGGGGGGGGGGGGGGGGGGCATGGGGGTATGACAATAATTACAAGAGTTACAAGAATGGCTTGATGTCAAACTCTTCGTTAAGACCATTAGGAGACATTGTGTTCAAATAGTGGATCCAAAACGTCTCACGTTGGAGTAATCTTTTTCCTCTGTCAGCGCCTCTTGGTGACCTATCCACACGTTCCACGCCTATATATCTGAGCGCACTTACGTTATGACCGGCACTTTTGAAGTGGGCGGCTACAGGGCTTTTTTCATCGCCGGTCCTGATTGTGCTACGGTGTTCACTGATTCGAGTGCGCAGTTCCCGTGTTGTCTTGCCCACATATGCCAAGCCACAGGGGCAGCGTATTAAATAAACAACATGGGTGGTGCTGCAGGTGATTGCACCTCGGATAGGCAAAGACTTGCCTGTATGTGGATGGCTGAAATGTTTACATTTGTGTGTAAAAGAACACTGGGCGCAGCCTCCACATTTGTAATTGCCATCGGGTAGGCTGAGAAGGGGTTTTGTGGGCGGGGGACAAGTGTCGCTCCGAACTAGGCAATCCTTCAAATTTGGGGCCCGTTTAAAAACAAATTGGGGCGCGGTGGTGAAAACATTTTGCAGTCTTGGGTCGGTCTGAACAATGTGCCAATGTTTGTGTATCACCTTTTTGAACTCATGCGCAAGTGGGGAATATCTGACGCAGCACCTAGTGGAAGGTTTTGTATTGCCACTGGTGCGTTGTTTTGGCTTGAGGCATTCTTCTTGCGTTGTGTGATCAAATCTCGTCATGGCTGCGTCTACCCATGTGTGCTTATAGCCTCTGTTGAGGAATCTCTGGGCCATGTCAGAAGATTGTGCAGAATAAGTGGAGGCGTCACTACAAATTCTGCGCACGCGATGGAATTGGCTAATGGGGAGACTTTTTATCAATTGCTTGGGGTGAAAACTATCACCATGAAGAATGGTGTTGCGATCAGTTTCTTTCCGAAAGAGATCAGTTTTGAGACTCAAGCCATCCCTTTAAACCAAAACATCCAAAAAACTAATGCGTTGAGCATGGTGTTCCAATGTGAATTGTAGATGTTCATTACAAGAATTTAAATATTCATGGAAACACTTCAATTCATCCACAGTACATTCCATAATCGTAAAAATGTCGTCCACAAAACGCTTGTAAAACATTTTTTTGGAGTAAAAGGGATTAGTTGAATTGAGCACGTACTGATGTTCAAAAAGACCCATGTACAGGCATGCGTAATTAGGGGCCATTTTACTTCCCATGGCAGTGCCCTTTTTCTGCAGATAAAAGTCACTCTGGAAGCGAAAGGCATTGTTATTCAGGACAATGTTAGCCAGGTCAAGTACACAGTCAATACTGGGTTTGTTCTCAGAGTGATGTAAAGAAAGGAAATGGTGTAGTGCGTCAATACCACCATCGTGTGGAATATTCGTATAAAGGCTCTGGACATCAAAGGTCGCCGGCAATGTGTTATCAGAGAGATTATTAAAAGATTTCAATGAATTGATTAAATCAACCGAGTCGCGTATGTACGATGGAAGAGTGGTCACCATAGGTTTAATGAAATGGTCAACATAAGCTGAGATGTTTTCGGTCAGACTGCCGATACAACTCACAATAGGCCTGCCCTTAATTGGGGTCTCTAGCCCCTTGTGCACTTTTGGGAGTGTATAGAATACAGGGACGACAGGATGCTCAGTTATGAGAAAGTCAAACACATTTTTGTCAAACTCTTCGTTGTGCAGGTGATGGGAGAGTTGAGAGTTAATGCGAGCCTGCAGCCTATAGGTGGGGTCAGAGGGTAATTTCTCATAAAACATCAAGTCGTTCAGTTGTCTTGAGATTTCGATCTCATAATCCACTGCATTCTGTAAAACCACGGCACCCCCTTTATCCGCGGATCGAACCACAATTTTGTTGTCTGTTTTGGATCCACTATTTGAACACAATGTCTCCTAATGGTCTTAACGAAGAGTTTGACATCAAGCCATTCTTGTTACTCTTGTAATTATTGTCATACCCCCAAACCTACCCCCACCCCACACACACAAACACACACATACACACACATACACCACCAACTTGTGGGTATTGGTTTGTGGACGCAGGTGCCCAAAAAATTGTTCCACTGAACTATGTAAATATGATAAATGGGTCATTCCACGCCAAATCTCCGAATCATCCCGCACGACCATCTCAGATTTGGCAGAAAAAAAATCTAGGAGGCTCACAAACGTCCCAATAGGAAAAGAGCAAAATTATAGCTCTCAACTCCTCATAGTTTTGTCGTTAAAAATCTTTTTGTCAGGTACCCCCCTGACTCGTTTGGAACAGACTTCTCAGAGAGCCCACTTTCAGATTGCAGTATCTAAAAAACTGCTATAAGTAGGTCCTTACAAATTTCAAGGGGTAGCATTTGGAACATGTACTTGTGAAATTTCACACATCCTCTTGTCATTTACCACCGTTTTCTGGGGGCTTAAAGTTGCTTGAAAAATTCCCACCTTTGAATTTGTAGGCATCTTTGAAGGACCGTGGTAAGCGCAGTTTTAAAGACAGAGGTTTGATATGGACAATGTATGTTCCCAACCATTCTGTGCATGTTGTGTTGAAAGACTGATCTTCTGCGATGAACAGTTTAGAAGATATGAAGTCTTTAAAATGGAAAAACTGAAACTTGGTGCCATCTTTGCCATGTTATTAAAAAAAATGTCACGACTCACCACCATATTATCAACAGTTTTGGAAAGATTAGATGTCTGTTCTTAACATATCCAAAAACTGTGATGGTATTCTGCCTCATTTGGTCACAATGATTTTTCAAAAACCCACTGTTGTGTGACTTCCACAGCTCCTATGAAAAATTGATAGTAGTGGCATCTTCGCCATGTTATACAAAAGAAATGACAGAACTCACCACTATGACATTTACAGTTTTAGAAAGACTCAATGTCTGTTTTTAACATATCCAAAAACTGGGGTGGTGCTCTGTCTCATTTTTTAAGAATGGACTTGTAAAAACGGCTGTGTGACATCTGCAGCTTGCTGCTCTATTGAGGTGGGGCCCCTGCTCTGATCTTTGCAGGCTACATGGGGGCCCTCTCTACCAGTATTTGCCAAGAGGCCCTATGTGCAATTGTTCCGCCACTGTGAATGACTTGAGCAATTTGAGTCAGACATTTTTGATACAAGATATTTGACTTGAGCATTTTCGACACACTCGATTTATACAGCAAAAAAGTAAAAGTGGCTGTTGACAGAGTTTTTTTTTCACCTTTTTCCGTAACTACATTTCAGAAAATCAAAGGTTATAGACGTGTGTAAACTTCATCTTAGGCACTGAAAACCAAATACCGGAATAAAGTGATGAAATGTTGAATCACTGAAACATGAGTATTACATTACATTACATTGCATTTGGCAGACATTTTATAACCAAAGCGAGTTTCAAAAGAGGACATAATCAAGCCAACATCACAAGCAAATACAAAGTGCACAGGAGATATACAGAACAACAAGTGCAGTTGCAAAGAGGGGTTAGTTGTAGTAGTTTTTGTTTAAATATAAAGAGTAAATAACGAGTACACACACTCACAAACTAAACTAAACTAAACTAAACATCATGTCAGGAGTCTGCCCTGGGGCAAGGCCAGTTCAAGCATTAGTCTAGTAGATTCTCTCGAAAGAGGAATGTCTTTAGTTGTTTCTTGAAAGCTGCAAGAGATGTGCTCAGTCTTGCTGCCTCTGGGAGACTGTTCCACCACTTGGGTACCACAACGGAGAACAATCTTGACTGGGAGTACCTAGAGCGACTGGATGGCAGAGCCAGACGGCTTGTGCTGGATGAGCGCAGTTCTCTTCCAGTAACATAAGGCGTTAGTAGGTCCTTCAGATAAGCTGGGGCCGTTCCTGTGATGGTTTTGTAGGCAAGGGTCAATGCCTTGTGCTTGATCCGGGCGGCGATCGGTAAGCAGTGCAACTCAATAAATAGAGGAGTAACATGGGTCCTTTTGGGTTGATTGAAAATTGCCGCCGCATTCTGGATCATCTGCAGAGGCTTTAGCTCACAAGCAGGTAGACCTGTCATGAGTGAGTTGCAGTAGTCAACGCGGGACAGGACCGTGGCCTGGACCAGTCGTTGTGTAGAATATTGTGTCAGCACAGGTCTGATATTCCGTACGTTGGACATCTGGATTCGACAGGTCCGGGTGACCGAGTTGATGTAGTTGGAGCATGACAGCTCATCATCAATCATGACGCCGAGGTTTTTGGCGACTTTGTTTGGGGTCACGATGGTGGAGCCTATCTTGAGGTTGATGTTGTGACTGAGCGACTCTTTAGCTGGGATCACCAGGAGCTCTGTCTTGGCCAGGTTCAGCTGTAGGTGGTGGTCCTTCATCCATGTTGACAAGTCGGTGAGGCAGGCAGAGATGCGTTCCGAAACCGTGGTGTCCTCTGGACGGAACGACAGGTACATCTGGGTGTCATCAGCATAGCAGTGGTAGGAGAACCCATGTGTTTGAATGACACGTCCCAGGGAGGAGGTGTATATTGCAAACAGAAGGGGTCCCAGCACTGATCCTTGGGGTACGCCTGTGGAGAGGGTGTGAGTCGTAGACAGCTTCCCTTGCCATGACACACTGAAGGTGCGTCCAGAGAGGTAGGAGTTGAACCATGAGTGGACAACGCCTGTGATTCCCATGGCTCTGAGTATCCTCAGGAGGATCTTGTGGTTGACTGTGTCAAAGGCTGCAGACAGGTCTAGTAGTATGAGGACCGAGGATAGTCCTTCCGTTCTTGCAGTCCTTAGAGCTTCAGTCACTGAGAGTAACGCAGTTTCAGTTGAATGTCCACTTCTGAAACCAGATTGTTTTGGGTCCAGTAATCCGTTCTGGTTTAGGAAGTTGGTGACCTGTTTTGCAACTGCCCTTTCTAGCGTCTTGGATAGGAAGGGAAGCAGTGAGACAGGTCTGTAGTTTTCGACATGAGCAGGGTTCAGTGTAGGCTTCTTCAGTAGTGGTGTCACCCTTGCTTGTTTGAAGGCGGAGGGGACAGTGCCGGAGGAGAGTGAGGAGTTCATGATGGATGTGATTGCTGGGACCACTGTTTGGGCAATGTCTTGAAGAAGGTTTGTGGGCACTGGGTCTAGTAGGCAGGTGGTGGGACGGCTTCTTGTGATGAGTTTGGAAACGTCTTCTTCAGAGAGCAGAGTGAATTCATGAAGTGTTGCAGGAGTCGCCGTGTTTTCCAGGGGGGTGTCTTCTGGACGGGAGGGCGGCTCACAGAATTGCTTGCTAATATTTGCCGTCTTTTCCGTGAAGAAGGTGGCAAAGTTGTCTGGGTTCAGGTCTGTGGGCGGAGGAGGGGGGGAGGGTTGAGCAGTGACTTGAATGTAGAAAACAACTTACGTGGGTCTGTAGTGTTGCTGATCTTGTCGTTGTAGTAGGTCGTCTTGGCAGCTGTTACAGAGGCGGAGAAGGAGGCTAGTAGAGATCTAAGTTTTTCGAGATCAGATGGGTTGCGGGTTTTGCGCCATTTCCTTTCTGCCGCTCTGAGGGTGGTACGTAGAGCTCGGATGGTCTCTGTCAGCCATGGTCGCGGTTGTGAAGGTCTTGCAGGTTTAGTGACTAGTGGGCACAGGTTGTCGAGGCAGGAGGTCAGTGTGGAGCTGAGCGAATCTGTAGCAGTGTCAACATCGAGTGAGGAGAGCACGCTTGCTGAGGGCAAGGCATCTGCCACCACTGATGCAAAGCTAGTGCGTGACAGGTTGCGTAGATTCCGCCTATATGTGACCAAGGGAGGGGGGGTGGGTGTAGGGTCGGGTAGGGAGGTGGTGAAATGGAGGAAAAAGTGGTCTGAAACATGCATTGGTGTTACCTTGATGTTTTCCGCTTGGCAGTCCTTAGTCATGATCAGGTCGAGCTGGTTACCACTCTTGTGTGTCGGAGGGCAGCTGGCTAGTTGAATGTCAAATGAGTTCATCAGGGCCTTGAAGTCTGTGGCGTACGGCTTCTCTAGATGTATGTTGAAGTCGCCGAGGGCAAGTAGGGGGCCGCCTAGGTCCGGGATGGAGGAGATCAGCGTATCCAATTCGTCAATAAAGTCGCCCAGTGTTCCTGGGGACCATTCCATCAACGGCGGTAACCCCAAATCCGAGCTCAAGTCAGTAAACTACGCTATTTTTAGACAGAGATCCGTTCCATCAGCCTTGCTAACCTGAAACTCAGCTGAGTTGCCACGGTAATTTATGCTCCAACGTTAACCTGGTAGCTCCCAGGTTTAACACCAAGCTAAATGAATCAGTGTTACACAAAACATGAACCTGTAGGAAACAGCTGTCACAACGGGCACGTTCCGCTTGATTCCCGCCATCATTTTACGAGATCAAAGCGAACCAGTCACTCTATTTTAATAGTCTATGATGTGATAATGCCAGTAAAAACTACAATAGTTACCATTGTCTTTCATTTCGCGGGTTTTATGATAATCTGCACATTTTTAAAAACATTTATAGTGTTGATTTACTAAGACAATATCGGACAATTCCTTCCATGGCACTGAAGACGTGAATGGCACAGTGGGCAGGTGCGCTGCGTAATAAGTGGTCGTCCCGGGTTCAAGTCTTGCATGGCGACATGTTAGAAATGAAAACTTTATAACATACGTTTGCCTATTCTCTCCTTTGATGTCGCTTTGTGGCTGGCTTCATTTGCTGTCAAGCAATAGGTCTACCAATAGGCCTACCTTAAATGTAGACCTTTAGGCTATTTTCAGCATAGGCAATAAAAAAACGTCTTCACAACCACCTTGCAGATGCCTACGCTTGGAGTTTGCATTGCAATGATTCAATTATCTCTGCCTAACGTTTTACCTAGTCTTGCCTGTTATCATACCTAAAATAAATTCTTCTGAAAGATAAAATTAAAACAACTTAGATGATGCAAGCATTTTATTTTTGCGCATTGAAATGATGGCAGTCGAGGTTAGGACGAGACTCTCGCTTCGATAACTGAGTTATGATCTGTCATTACGCATGGTGGGGATTGAACGCTGGTCTCTCAATCAAAGTGCGGTTGCGTTACCGCTCGCCTACAGGTAGGCGCCTGACATCTCTGATAAAGACTTGATTTGACAAGCCATGCCCGAGTCTACAACATGATCGTATTTTCGACAATCGTCGATATGGACTTCCCATGTACAACGTGCACGAGCGCAACGCCAGCTTTGATGAGCGCGGCTGAAGTGAAACTAGCCAAGACGCAGCTGATCCTCAGTGGTGGAACGGCGTCTGCCTCAAGTTTAAGCTGCTGTTAGTTGAAACTCCGCTTTTGCGCGTAAGCGCCGCTGAATTCAGCGCCAATGATGGAATGGTCCCCTGGGGGACGGTAGATCACAAGTACAGACACCTTGATTGGGGCTGTGACTTTGATTGCATGATATTCCAGGCAGCTGTAGTTGTTGGCAGGCAGCAGGGGGGCATAGCTCCAATGCTTGTTGATAAGGATCCCTGTTCCGCCTCCTCTTTTCTTTAGCCGACTGGTGTGTGAAAATGAGTAGTTAGCTGAGAGTGCTGTTGGAGTGGCTGTGTTTTCAGGCTTCAACCAGGTTTCTGTTAGTTCCAACAGGTCAACAGAGAGACTACTAGCATAAGCAGAGATAAAGTCTGCTTTGTTGACAGCTGACTGGCAGTTCCAGAGACCAACAGTGAAGGAGGTGATTGAAGTTGTGTTCGGTTGTAGTGGCTGAAGGTTGGCCAGGTTTCTGCGTTGGTTGGAGGGTTTGAAAGGCCTGCGCCCTCTGCAGATTACTGGGATTCTCTGGAAACACATTGTCGATGTAGGTCAGCAGTGAGATAAAAATGTGCCTTACGTGTCGTTGCTTCGGTGGAGTTGCACAGGTAGAGTTGCTTGTCTTGTCTCTCGTCGGTCTGAGTTGCACAGGTAGAGTTGCTTGTCTTGTCTCTCGTCGGTCTGAGTTGCACAGGTAGAGTTGCTTGTCTTGTCTCTCGTCGGTCTTAGTTGCACAGGTAGAGTTGTTTGTCTTGTCACTCGTCGGTCTGTCGAGTTGCAATCCGAGTTGCACAGGTAGAGTTGTTTGTCTTGTCACTCGTCGGTCTGTCGAGTTGCAATCCGAGTTGCACAGGTAGAGTTGTTTGTCTTGTCACTCGTCGGTCTTAGTTGCACAGGTAGAGTTGCTTGTCTTGTCACTCGTCGGAGTTGCACAGGTAGAGTTGCTTGTCTTGTCACTTGTCGGTCTTAGCACGAGGAGGGCTGCCGCTGGAAGCGTACTTACTTTCCTAATATGGGTGCAGGTGCCACTCAATGAGCACTGCCCCCAGTGATTAGAAAAACAAAGCCTAGTCTCTGTGGGTGTGGCCCTGATAATTGGTCACCTGACGCCTTTCACAATTCTACAGCTGACTTAACTAATTTCACTACAGCATGAGACACATACACACACACACAATTGACAATTTCTTTTACAGAACACAATTAGTAAGAATGTAGCAAAATACACTTACTGGCTGCAGTCACATGTACTCTTGTTATGTCAAGTGAAGCAGGCTTGTCCTACACCTTAGCACTTAGCCTGGCTATTTAACTCTTGGGTTGAAGTGACTTGCACTGCCCCCAGTGATTAGAAAAACAAAGCCTAGTTTCTGTGGGTGTGGCCCTGATAATTGGTCACCTGACGCCTTTCACAATTCTACAGCTGACTTAACTAATTTCACTACAGCATGAGACACATACACACACAATTGACAATTTCTTTTACAGAACACAATTAGTAAGAATGTAGCAAAATACACTTACTGGCTGCAGTCACATGTACTCTTGTTATGTCAAGTGAAGCAGGCTTGTCCTGAAACATCCCCGTAGATCTTGAAACAAGTACATCCTGACTATCACCACATCTCAATGCTTTTTATTACAATTCATAACAATCTTTAATAACTTGTTTACCAACTTTGATGCAGTTCTGAGGCCTGCTGTTGATTATTTTGGATTGTTTATGAGATACTACCTTTCGTCATGTGATTATTCTTTCTACATTTGATTTGTGTTTCACTCCATGTATACATGTATGTCCATTTTTGCAAACTTTTAAGGAGTAATGTAGAACATTAAATATTAATGCTTGCATTGCTCAGCTCTGTGATAGAGTTGACCCTTGACAAGCATTCAGTCAGTATTGCAGTGGTCTAGCACCATGCTCAGGGTAGCTCAGTCATGGTGATTGTAGGGGCAGGACAGCTGTTTAGTCAGGTTTTTTGTACCATCAATGTTTTTTTCTCTTCACCATGATAATAAAAGTGTCCCCCCCCAAAAAAAAAAAAAAAAAAAACATGACAAAGGTGACCTGTTCATAGAACTTGGCCCCGCCCCAGTCCTAACCATGACCGAGGAACACTGCATGAAAAGAGGAATTTGTGGATGAGTTTTGCACCTTAAATTGCCTCATACCTCAAGCCACAGCATTTGCGGCTCCCCCATGCCCCCCTCCCATCCCCTTCTTAGGAGAGCCTTTAATATGTAAATGCCAGTGATCAGGTCGGGAGCTGCCCCAGTCAATTTCAAGTGGGGTGAGGTCAGGTGGGTGGGAGGGAGTGGGGGGTGGGCAGGCCTGTTTCTAGGATTTTGGGGTCCCTAGGAAACGGGATTGTTGGGGGCCCTAGGGCATGTTTTGGCCTTTTACTAAAATGTGTGTGTGTGTGTGTGTCTGTGTGTATCTGTTTGTCTGTCTGTTTGTTCACGCAGCCCAGTGGTGTTTTTCAGAATCACTAACCATTAAACCAGGGATAGGGAACCTATGTCTCAAGGGCCCTTGAGGCCGTTTTATCCGGCCCCTGATATCATCATTATAATGTTTTGCAACTTCACATGAAATAGGCTTATGACATATTTTGCAGGCCTAAAGGAATCTTAGAAATTACATTTCCAATGCAATTAAGTTAGGCCTATATTCAGGGGACCTAGAAAAGGTGGGGACTGTTTTAAAGGTGTCTACCTTTAAAGGTGTCTATATGTCTATATACAGTCCCAGGAAAAAGTTTGTACACCCTTTGAAATTTCTTACATTTCTGTCAAAATTTATCATAAAACATGGTCTGATCTTCCCGGAAATCTCAAGGAGGAACAATCAGAGTCTGCTTTAATTAATTAAAATTATTTATTATCATATTATCATATTTTTATTGGTCATAAGGCCATAACATTCACAGGAGAGCAGGGCGTAAGTAAGTACACCCTTGCATTAAGTAGGATTTAACCCTCAGTTAGTTGCAATATCATCAACCAGACTTGTCCTGTAGTTGCAGATCAGATTAACAAAACAATCTGTTTGTATCTTCTCCCTCTTCTTTAGAGAACTGCCTCTCGTCAGCAAGGTTTGTGGGATGTCTGGAGTGCATAGCTTTCTTGACTTCATGCCATATAATCTTTAATGTTTTTTTGTCAGGGCTTTGACTGGGCTATTTCAGAATGTGTATTTCATTATTATGAAGCCATTCTAAAGTCGATTTGCTTCTTAAGTATGGGTTGTTGTCACATTTCAGGACCCATACTCTTGTGTGCTTCAACTGTGTGACAGACTTCCTCACGTTTTTTCTGTAAAATATCACAATAAACTTGAGTTCATTGTTCCACTGATAATAGCAAACTGTCAAGGGCCTGAGGCAGCAAGGTAGCCGCATATAATGATGCTCCCGCCACCATACTCAGAAGAGGAGATGTAACCAAGAATAGCTAAAAATGGGATTCATTCTGCCAATCTAAAATTAATGGGGCTTCTGTCCAAAAAAATATTGCTGCACCTTTGAGGTTTGCCAAAAAGCATTTATATGCTTCATAGAATTACTGCAAAATATTCTGTAGACCAACGTTGAAACCAAAGTTGAATTGTTCAGGGGAACACACAATGTCATGTTTGGAGGAGAACTGGAGAACCACACCTTCACCAAAACTTAATCTCCACCTTTGAGTATGGTGGCGGGAGCATCATTATATGCGGCTACCTTGCTGCCTCAGGCCCTTTTCAGTTTGCTATCATCAGTGGAACAATGAACTCAGAACTTTATCGAGATATTTTACAGAAAAAAGTGAGGTAGTCTGTCACACAGTTGAAGCACACAAGAGTATGGGTCCTGAAATGTGACAACAACCCATACTTAAGAAGCAAATCGACTTTAGAATGGCTTCATAATAATGAAATACACATTCTGGAATAGCCCAGTCAAAGCCCTGACAAAAAACAATTGAGATTATATGGCATGAAGTCAAGAAAGCTATGCACTCCAGACATCCCACAAACCTTGCTGACAAGAGGCAGTTTTCTAAAGAAGAGGGAGACCAGATACATCCAGATTGTTTTGTTAATCTGATCTGCAACTACAGGAAACATCTGGTTGAGGTTATTGCGACTAACTTAGGGTTAAAACCTATTGAATGCAAGGGTGTACTTACTTATGCCTTGCTGTCCTGTGAATGTTTACATCTTATGGCCAATGAAAATATGAAAACTTGTAAATGTTTGGGTTGAATTAGTTAAAGCAGACTCTGGTTGTTCCTTCTTGTGATTTCCGGGAAGATCAGACCATGTTTTATGACTAATTTTGACAGAAAGGTAAGAAATTTCAAAGGGTGTACAAACTTTTTCCTGGGACTGTAGGCCTAAAGGTGTCTATATATATGCCTACATTTTATGGGGAAATCCTGATTTGTGTTCATAGTACGGCCCCCGGAGGATTTTATGACCATGGTAGGAATTTGAAGTGGCCCCTCGAATGAAAAAGGTTCCCCACCCCTGCATTAAACCTTTCTACTAGCCACAGCTTTGCTGTCAGTACATTTTATTATGATATTATAAGATCATGGATTAAGTTGGATTCGATCGGTGCTATAAACATTTAAATGAACCTACAGAATAGGCTATCAAAATAGAATTATCTGAATGATCTTTCTTGGACATACATTTTGAAGTGACCCTTCGAATTAAAAAGGCCTGCTTTTGAGGAAAAACATCAATGTGCTTGGCCACTCTGGTTTTTAAATGATTCTGAACTAAAGCAAGGATTGTTCAAGGAAGTTCAAAATAGACAGTCTCTGGTTAAATTAGTTCTACACCAAGCCTTTAGGTGGCAGTACAACTAATTCGCACAATGCGAATTCCACACACAAGCCACAAAGAAGCCATCAACCGCGGTCAACAACACCTTCCTGATTTAACAGAACCACGCGCTGTCTGTGTGGTTTCACTGTTACAAGTTTCTTGGCGATATGGGGGGAAAGTTCCTCACATACCAACGGAAAATGGGCTTCACATACATGTAAGTACATTTTACTCAACTGTGGTTTAAAGTTTCAGTACTCAAGAGCGATTGAATAGCTCCTCTGAACACAGATCCGCCATTGCTAAGTTGTAGCACAGCCGGTTTACATAGCTGGTAGCTCAAGTCCCCTCAATAAATGTGAGTGACTACTCTAGTTGCTGCTGTACGCTAGTAAATTCTGATGACTTGCGAGCATCGTAATGACAAAATGCAGTGGTGAAACTGTGAATATGTTAAGTATACTTGTTGATGGTAAATTGTTTGACATTGCTCGTTCTCAGTTGCCTTTCCCCTGCCTAAAGATAGACAAAGGCTACCGTTAGCATGCTATTGCGTTAGCTCATCAACTAGATGCTGGGCACTGCTCATTTTTCACGTCTGCCCGGCATTTCGCTGATGAACTAACGCTTAGACGTCTTGCCAATGTATTTTACAGCGGCAAAAATGCATCTAGGCGACGTTGGCAAGACTGGTGTGCCGTCTGGGTATGTTGCTTTTCAGTGCTGGGCAGTAGCGAAGCGACTAGTTTAATTACATTCCCTAGTAGCTTGGTCGTAGCGTCACTACTATGTATCGACTAACGTCCCTGTAGTTAAGCTATTTTTCCTCAAGTAGCGACGTAGTCTACAAAAGCTACAATTTGTCCCGCATCGATGTTACTCAATGATTTTTGTTTTACTTTCTCTATCCTGAAACCTAGGCAGTCACAGGGGTTCCAAGACCCACCTGCGTGAAATCAAGTCAAAGGTGGGATATAATTTAGTTCCATGCTACTTTGAAACACCTTGCCCTTTCAGCAAACCGACCGATTCTTCCTTGTTGCGTTCTATATTATGAAAGCTAACCGTGAGTAGTTCTGGCGGCAGCTCTCAGTAACGAGAGCTCAATATATCAGCGCGAGCTCAATGTCAACCAGAGTGGTCAAGTTAATAGATCGCGCCACCCCGAAATCAATGTGAAATACCCTGGCATTTACAACAGTAGGCAACCTGTCCTTAAAAAGTATGGGTCCTCAAAACAGCACTTGTTGCACAAATAAGTGTAGCTGGCCTCTTCAAGAAATTGAAATTATGCATGGTCACTTTTTCTTATTGTTTCACGTGGAGGTCTACTGACATTGTCTAAATAATGTAGGCTAGTTTATGTCCATGTATTATATTAGGACCCAAGGTTAATGGGTTATTCTATTTACCATGTTTTCACAGGCTGCTGTCTCATAATATGGCGAAGACGAGTCACTTGAAGGCCTAACTGCTCTTATGAGGAGCAGTCTCGCCATAGAAGACTGAAAGAATGTAAGATTAACTTATTTGTGACCAATATGACACATTTGATACATTTGCTATGTCAATATGAGGTGCATGGCAAAGTATTTAATTTATTTGTCTCGCTTCTAGGAGCTGTAGAAACAACAGGGTGCCTGCTGCAGTATGGCGAGGACAGGGTGGAATGGCACTGATATCGGTATGTGGTGATATCAGTTAAAATTAATGAATTAATTCTCATATCTGAATAATGTGAAGACTGGATTAACACACACACTCACACACACCCTAGTCCAAGATGATTTACCCAAGGTTACTTTTACCACAGCTCTGGCACTCCGTCAATTTTCTTGTCTTTTTTATAGAACTGGACAGGTCATTTATTCGTTCCCCTTGTTTTTTTGTAGTGTCCTGCAGGATGCTGTGTCCTGCAATCCTGTGTGCTGTGCTACAGACGCGTGTGGAGGTCAACCCGAAATGGGCACAGTCTCTCCACAGAGGAGTGAAAGAGGGTAAGCTTAACCTATAGCCTACGTCAGGGTTGGGGAACCTTTCTCATCCGAGGGGCCGTAAAAGTCCTCCAAGGGCCGTACTATGAACACAAACCAGGATTTTCCCTTTCACTTTAGGCCTATATTGAAGGCAGCCACATTTAAACAAACACCACCTTCTTCAGGTTCCCTGAATATAACTTAATTGTATTGCAAATGTTTTTTCTCTAAGATTCCTTTACAAAATAGGTCATATTTCATGTGAAGATGAAATGCATTAAAATTATATCGGGCCCGGATAAAACTGCCTCAAGGGTCGCAAACGGCCCTAGAGACATAGGTTCCCCACCCCTGGCCTACATTGTCAATATGACTTGTGCTACTTTATAGATAAGTTGTCAATGCTGTGCATTGCTATGTTTTGATTTATTTTCTTACATCCTACAGATCCTGGCAGGGAGACGGTAGTGTCCTGCAGGATGGTGATGGGCCAATCTTACAAGAGACCACAGAAAACTGATATAGTGTAAGATTATCCCTGTTGGGCTCAATATGTCTTGCTTATTGATATATTTGCTATGTCAATATGAGGTGCATGGCGAAGTATTTATTTATTTGTTGTTTCTACAGCTCCCAGAAGTGAGACTGAGTGCCTGTTGCAGTATGACGAGGACGCAGTGACCAGAGACCTTCAGTAGACCCTGCTGGCATGATTGGCGGCTGAAGAACATGAAATCAACAGCAATGTTTATAATATTGTACATACCTGTATAGTCTGTACTAAAATGCAGTACCTGTACTATTTTTCCTCTTACTTTCATATTTACCACGTATTTACTATGAATTGACAACTTTTACTCAAATCCATTTTTGTATGTGCCCTGACTAAAACTATCCTTAAACCTAACCTGTCAGAGGTGTAACAACAACCTGCTCTTAGCAATGTGGCAGCAGTCTACTTGGATGCAGCGGGGAACATAGAACCCTTTTTTGAAAAAGCATTGTATGTTTCTGAGTTTTATGAATTGTGCCCTTCCCAAACCTAACCTGTCGTAGGGGCCTATGAAATCCGTTTTAATTTTTCTCAAATTCCGTTTTATTTTTTCCTCAAATTCAGTTTTTTCAGATTTATTTTTTGCCAAATCGGATTTTTTACATTTTTGAACTTATTTTCCCCTTTCACCCCCCCAACAAAATTTCTTAGTTATTTAGTTCAAACTGGTGGGTGGACAGAGCCAACCACTCATGGTTGAATGATAGGTAGAGAAAAGAAAAGTAAAATTACCTACTAGCTTTTTGTAATATCAGCTCTCAAAAATATTCCAGGTAATAAGGTAGCTGAAATGTACATGCGCATATATTCTATTAAATACACGTGACGCACCCAACTAGAAGGCGAATTCACTTCTGGTGCATTGAAGTTGTTGGACTCGGGCTGCATCATGTTTTCTCGAATACGTTTGGCTATATTGCAACGTGCAGCTACATTAGAGACATTTTTGGTCACGTTATATGTAGGCATTAAATAAATAGCCTCGCGAAGTCCCTACCGTCTACCGTTTCACACAAACACATGTTTTACAAGACGGCCGTTTTCTTCTGATGATGACTTGACCCTTTTTCAAAGTTGCTGCTAACTTTTAGTCACTATGCTCCGTGGCCAACAAAGTTAACAAGACATGATCAAAGCATTGCCTGATCAGTTTTTATTTTACAGCGGTCACGTCTGTTGTAACAAACTCCAAACTCGTGCCTCGCGTCGGATGATTCCACTGTTTATTAAAGTGCAGTGGAGAGCCGCCCGTCTTTTCTGTGTCGCATCGCATTGTCTTGGTAACAGACGGTCAGGACAACGCGTTTATGCCTGACCTCATCTGTTCTACTAGGCAAAATTTGAGTGCTGTTGAGTATTAAGATTTCTTCAATGCTCTGACGGCCAGTGTTAGGACGCGGGAGACAATCGGAAACGCCGCTTGGGAGAGAGATGCGTTCACTGTCAACATGCGCTGACATGGATCATGGATCTGCATAGAACTTTAGCGCATCACCTCATGTGGGCCAGATATGATATCGTGGCCATATTTTGTGTTTGAAATGTCTTTTAGACTGATAAATGATGACGAAAATAATGGATTTTTAATTTTATCATAAGAAATGAGCAAATTCCGTGCAATTCCGCGTTAATAACCAAATTCCGTTTTAATGTCCACATTCCGTGATTCCGTCCGTGTTTGTTTCTGAGTTGTACATTTGTGACCTGAGTGCTGTATACATCACTGCATATAGAGTATATTGTTTGCAGGGTATGTGTGTAGTTTTAAATTATTTATTTTTATGAAATGCATGGTTCCTGTCAAAGTGTGTGTACATTGTTTGGTGTGATATTAAAAGCATTAAAAAAAATCTTTTTCATTTCATTCATTTTCATTTTATCAATAAAGTCACATCATGCATGATAAAGCCCCATCACAGTGCAGCCTATAATGATGTGAATATACAAAGTAAAATCAACCTAGGTATATTAGTAATAATAATTTTTGCATAATTATACGGACCTACTGTATACGGTATGCATAAATTAATCCAACGTGACCAATAGAAGGTCGTAGCTGCTAACCAATAGCGCAGCTCTTTTACTTTGAGTCACGTGTATTTTTCGTCCAATAAGAGCAAGGCTAGTCCGCGTTCCGGGCTGGCTGTCATTGCCTTTCATGTGGTAATCGTTGGGTCATTAACACCCTGCTGTGAGACCTGTCCGCGGCTCGCGATTCACTTCCGGGCGATTTGAAGTGTCATCAAAATGATTAGTTTTGATTCTCTCAAGCGCTCAAAATCAGATGAAAGTTAGGCAAGTCCTTGGATGATTAGGGACAATTTCATTGTCACAAATCCCCCTTTTCGTGCTGTGGAACCTAGCGCATTGTATTGCTTCATGGCAAAAGTCTGTGTGTTGAATCATTTGATATGCATCCCTACTAACAGAGCAAAGATGCAGAAGTGATGGAAAATTTAAAATGTATTGAAGTAGTATATGAAACTATCTTTCCATCTAAAAGGAACTTGTTTAAAAATCATATGCTGAAATAAAGTTTGGCAAACATCCTGTATCAAGACTATGTGTTAACAATGCTACTTTACAAATCAGAATGATTCAATTAATTTATCACTACTGCAATTCAAGACTTACTTTACGGTACAGTAGAAAAATATTAACTCCTACAGTGTTGAGGTTTAAACACATGGCCATAACCTTTAATTCACGAACATTTAGTTACCAAAAAATGTAGTTACCTAAAAGCTAAAAGAAAAAGAAAAATAATAATGGTATATAAATCACTCAACTGTTTCTTATTGTGTGCTTCAAAAATACTCAAGTCACATTTCTTGTATCAAAAATGCCCAAGTCAAACTGCCTGTCATTCACAGTGTCAGCCCAAATAGATTGGCACCCAAAAGTCTGCAAAGGTCATGATTATGGCCCCTACCACAAATTCAGGAGGGCCCTGGACAAATGCCCTGCTTGTCCCCCTATAGCTCCGCCCCTGGTAATTCATGTGACTTAGGCATTTTCACAGGAGCTGCTGATGTAACAGCAAAGGGTTTTTCAAGAGTCATTACAAGACAGTGATGCAGAACACCATCCCAGTTTTTGGATATGTTACAGACATCCTATCTTTCCAAAACTGTTCAGTTCATTGTGGTGATTGCTGTCATTGTTTTGGTATAGCATGGCAAAGTTGCCCCCCAATATCAGGTTTTAATAGGAGCAGTGGAAGTCACACAACAGTGTTTTTTTTAAAAAATCATTGTGACCAAATGAGGCAGAATACCATCCCAGTTTTTGGATATGTTAAGAACAGACATCTAATCTTTCCAAAACTGTTGATAATATGGTGGTGAGTCGTGACTTTTTTTTTTTTTAAATAACGTGGCAAAGATGGCACCAAGTTTCAGTTTTTCCAGTTTAAAGACTTCATATCTTCTTAACTGTTAATCGCAGAAGATCAGTCTTCCAACACAACATGCACAGAATGGTTGGGAACATACATTGTCCATATCAAACCTCTGTCTTTAAAACTGCACTTACCACAGTCCTTCAAAGATGCCCACAAATTCAAAGGTGAGAATTTTTCAAGCAACTTTAAGCCCCCAGAAAACGGTGGTAAATGACAAGAGGATGTGTGAAAATCCACATTTCACAAGTACATGTTCCAAATGTTACCCCTTGAAATTCATAAGGACCTACTTAAAGTAGTTTTTTAGATACAACACTCTGAAAGTGGGCTCTCTGAGAAGTCTGTTCCAAATGAGTCAGGGGGGTACCTGACAAAAACATTTTTAATGACAAAACTATGAGGAGTTGAGAGCTATAATTTTGCACTTTTCCTATTGGGACGTTTGTGAACCTCCTTGATTTTATTCTGCCAAATCTGAGATGGTCGTGCGGGATGATTCGGAGATTTGGCGTGGAATGACCCCAATGTGATAGGTGACTCACTGGGTGTTTTAATATGCAATGTCTTGTGCTTCTCCATCCTTTTTTGTTGTTTATTTTCTTTTTCTTTTTCAAATATCATGATCACTTTATTTTTCCGAGTGTAACCTGTTACATCTTTGAACTACGTGGCGTTTAACTTCTGTGGAAGAGTCAGCTGTGACTTTATATGCTGACCCATTTGCTGTTGGACTACTAGCACAGCTGATTGTCAGCCTATCAGCTGTGGACTTTGGCTGATCAGCTGACTGTAGAATGTTTTAAAATGACCCACTCAATGCCATGTTCACACTTTGCCTGATGAAGACCTGAAGGTCGAAACGTTGCTCGATTAAATACACAATAGACAAGCAGTGTCGCGGACTTCTCTTTTCACTTGGATGAAAAACTGTGCCCCCCCTTATCATGAAAGTTGCCCATCCCTGCTCGAACTCACCGGTTACCCTCCTGTCATGCATCTGGTATGTTTTGATGTGCAGCCCTGGGATATCGAGAATCTTGCTGACCTTTCGTAGACCTGCATAACCTAACCCCAGTTCATGCGCGAGAACTACCACCCTGACATTCACATCAAACGCAACGTCGAATCTACTCTCCTCCCCAAGACATGTGGATGAAAACACACTCCTGCTGTACTTACTTTCGCTATCACACAGGGTGCATTCCAGGGTGCTACAAAAGCCCTAGTTTTGTGGGTCAATTTTAACTCGCAACCCTGAACCACCACAATTCGGGCAAACTAATTAATGAATCGGATCATTCAAGCGCGCAACATGTAGTAGGAGCCACTGCTGTGTGGCAAGGTCATTAGTCTCAGAACTCTCTCCAGTTTATGCATCGAAGCGTTTTGAACCAGTATTTCTTCCCCTCGCTTCTTCTCCTTCTCTGCCTTCAACTTTCTCGCTAATCTTAATTGCCATAATTTCTTATTTGAAGCTCTAGACCTTCGCGTTGTAGAGGACATCATGCCAGATTTTTTAAATGTGCCGCTCTGAAAACTGATCCAGGAAGCCAGAGAGTGTTAGCCTCGCGCGCCATCCTACGTACTTCCGCCAAGACATTTGGCTCCGCATTACGTCTGGTACCTGTCTTCTGTGGAGCGATGTTGACCAGTAGGATTTTCGCTGGTGTTCTGACAAACGGTCCTACATTGTAATTTTATCCTACGGTAGGATGTTCTGTCAGACATGTCTGTTAAACGGTCCTACATCGCCATAGATAGACGTCAGACATGTTTGTTCAACAACTTATAAGTTAAATCCTGATTTTTCCGAAAATGTCCTTCCTGCTTCCTGCAATCACGTCAGATCAAACAAAGTCCAGACCATGATTACGCAATGCAAACAAAATTTTGTCGAAATACAAATGGAAATGGTAGTATTATGGGATGGTCAGGACCAGGCTAAGAGAGTGTATCACGTGATGCATTTGAACCAATCGTCTTCACGGAATAGGACAAACCCACCGCTCAGCCAATCACGTTTCAGTTTGACATTTAAAGGTCCTCGTAAGTGTTCACGATTGGTGACTGACAGAGTGGAAATAGCCATTTTTGGATTAGACAACTTTATACTGCAGACTGAGACCTTTTCAACGATACCACGGTTGTCATGTAACAGAGACAAGCCACGAAATGACACGGCGTGTAAACCATGAAAGATTTGATGATTCTTCAGTAAAATTACGCGGAAGTTGACAAAATGTAAGAAAATAAACATCTAAATGCTTTATTTTGACATGTGTTCGAGTTTGACATGAAATATCACAAGTTAAGGAAGCAAACTAGCCCAAAATCTCAATTTTGACCAAGGCATGAAAAAACGATGTTTTCACCTGCCGTGTCTGGCCTTAAGATCAGAGGGTTGTAAGTTCGAATCCCATCATTACCTCTCCCTGTACCTCTGTACATAGCCGAAGTGCCCTTGAGCAAGACAGCAAACCCCACATTGCTCCAGGGACTGTAACCAATACCCTGTACCTAAATAGCTGTAAGTCACTTTGAATAAAAGCGCAATGTAATGAAACCCCTCCCCCACCCCCCCACCAGGCGGGAGTCGAACCGGTATCTTTGGGCTAAAGTCTGATGCCCTAACCGCTTACCCATGACTCCCCATGTGTGGTGATCTGAGCTAAAGTTGTCTGAATATGATGAGGCCAATGCCAGCGATACTGTCCCATTTTTGGAAATAAGCTTATTTTACACCTCACCTTGAGTTAAATAATAGTCTTTTACCGTTCTCCTGTACTTCCAACCGTTTTCTAGTTATGACAGTCCACATTTCACCTCCAAGCTAACAGTTAACATTGAGTCCTATGAGACCAGTTAGCCGCGAACTGGTAACTCATTATTTCACTCAAGGGGAGGTGTAAAATAAGCTTATTTCCAAAAATGGGACAGTATCCCTTTAAGAAGTACAATGTGGCCTGTGATATCACATAATGCGACTGCAATCAGGCATGCGTAGCACTCCACTGTCATGTCCTGCTTTGTTCTGTGTGTGTTTCTTTGTGTGTGTGTGTGTGTCTGTGTGTGTATGACCGTGTGTGTGTGTGTGATTAAAGGATAACTGCGGTATTTTCAACATTAAGCCTCATTTCCGAGTTGTCTGCAATGTTCTAGAACTCCCCTCACCGTTTTTTTGATGTTTACTGCTGTCTTGGGTATTTGCCAAATTTTGATTCATCCCAACCTGCTTCAGAATGGCAAGTCGCCTGCATGTCCGACCACGTCCTTAAAAGCACCAAAAACGAACATTGAAAAAAAAAAATCAACTCACCGGAGTAGTTACTGGTCTTCACTGGTCATCCATATCAAATATTGTTGCGAAAAGATGCTTCTGTCGTGTTTAATTTGACATGTTGTAAATCCCATTGAGTTCTATTGAAGACTGGATGCTCGTTGATATTACTCCGCCACCGAAACCGGAAAGAGGACATGTTGTAGTTGTAGTTTGTAGTACAAATACGAATACAAAAAAAGAAATTTACAAAGAATATACAATCTCCTCCAACTTTCCAACACAGTCTCTCTCTGGTGTACCGATTACTGACTGCCTAGTTTCTCTATTTATTTACATGCTCAAGGACAATGAACAATCGACATCAATGGCGCCATCAAGTGGTGTGGAGTGTAGCACATCAGATTCAACTGCTAAGTGGAAGTTTATCCACGGCTGTGTGGAGACTAAAGGGCTCTGCATACTTCACGTGCGCACTTTGGCGCGTTTGGCGCGAGAACCATTAATGACGTCATCACTTGCGCCAGACTATTCATACTTCAAAAGCGCCCTTACAGGCTTTCGCTCGCATTGTCGGAAGTGCCCTCTGCTGTTCATGAGAGAAACGGCAGTATCTTTCGCAACTCGCAGCGTGAGTTCTACGGATGTACAGTTGAGGACGATATTATTAGCCCCCCTCCTGAAATTAGACATTTCTCTTGATTTCTCGGCAAGAATGACCATTATTAACCGTTTCTGTTATTCTGGAAACAAATACACTGATGGAGATAATATTCAATGAGTTGAATTTGGATTTTTCTATTGTTACGATGAGTTTAAACAAAAAAGGGCAAAAATGACAAGGACAAAATTATTAGCCCCCTGATCATTAATAGTCAATATGGCGCCATTTATGGACCAAAACTGACAACAGGCTCTGATAAGTTGCTACCTAGGTTGGCACATGCCCCACTAGGGATTTTGGCCCATTTCTTCACTGCAAAGTGTTCTAGCTGGTCCAAATCGCATGGATGCTGAGCATAGACATTAACCACAGACTCTCAGTGGGATTGAGGACTGGACTATGAGCGGGTGATTCCAATATCATGGTTTTAGTGTCCTTGAAGAACCTCTGAACTAATCTAAATGTATGCTTTGGGTTACAATGTTGTGGGAAGACCCAGCAATCCAGATTCAGACCCAGACTCCCTGTGTCTGAGGCTGAATAACAGACTAAACTTGATGCCCCACCACTATGTGTAACTGTGGAAACTGCTTAGCCTCATTAGACCAAAGAAGCATTGGACACCTGCCTAGATTATTGTTATTGACCTGGCCTCACCTAGAGTTTTCCCCCCACCAAGAAAGACAGTTGTTATGGCTTGTCATCATATTGGGCTTTGGGGCCATCATCACAGAAGAAGCCCTTTACTAAAGGCAGTGCATATCAGAGTGTTATTGAGCTTTGCCTGTGAACATTTGAAAGTCAAAAATGAGTTTTGAACGTCTCTGCTTTCATCTGATGATATTCAATTGCACCTGCTTTGATGCATGAATTCTGCTTCTGTCAGGTGAAGAAAGGGATAGGCCTTGAATCGTTATAAGATGGCTTCCACAATTAAACATGGTGGTGGATGCATCATTCTGTGGCAGCCTCAGCCACAGGAAACCTTGTTTGGGTGTACGGCACCATAAAAACTGAAAACTATGATAGAATGTGGAAAGTGACCTTGCAAAAATATGCTCATAGAGGGAGCTAAGATCTTCACTGGATCTTTCAATAAGATAATAACCCAAAACTTGCCTCCAAAACAGTTCAAATGTTCTTCAAGGATACTAAAACCATGGTCATGGAGTGGTTCAGACCTCAATCCTTTACATAGTATTTGAAGAGTGCTGAAAATGAATGTCCATCCTCAACATCCATGCAATTTGGACCAGCTTAACTGTTTGCAATGAAAAAAATGGGCGTAGGTAGGACATGTGCCAACATAGTTAACAACGAATCAAAGTGCCTGGTGTCAATTTTTGTTCATAAATGGCACTGTATTAACTATTAATGAAAAGGGGGCTAATAATTTTGTCCTTGCCATTTTTTTTGTTTGTTTGTTTAAACTCATTGTGAAAATGGAAAAGTCCAAATTTAACTTATTGGATACTATCTCCATGGTGTATTTGTTTCCAGAATAACACACATTTATTAATAATGATCATTCTCAATGATCAATGAAGAGATATGTCTAATTTCAGGAGGGGGGCTAATAATATCCTCTTCAACTGTATAAAATAGAAAGCCAAACACGGCTGCTGTAGGGTTACTGAACGTCTGACTTGTGACTTACCACATTGAAACATATATTTTTTGTTGTAGCCTACATTGCCAGATCATTCCAAGACCATGTGAGAGCATTGTTCTGGCGGCAGAATTTATAAATAGATCGCCGAACACAACGTGCTTCTGAACAAAGTAAACAATTGTTTCACTGAACAACATTTAAGAGAGAAGATAAAATAACTCTCTAGGACATTTTATTATCCTCAAAATGATGCAGGATCCATTCTGTAGTAGCCTACAGTAGTTGTAGCCTCTCTTCGCAACTCCTGCTTTGCCTGCCTACGTGCATGGTCGCTGGTGGCGCACGACAAGTTACAAAAATGCGTAGCACTCCACTACCATGTCTGTGTGTGTGTGTGTGTGTGTGTGTGTGTGTGTGTGTGCGTGCGTGTGTGTGTGATTAAAGGATAACTGCGGTATTTTCAACATTAAGCCTCATTTCCGAGTTGTCTGCAATGTTCTAGAACTCCCCTCACCGTTTTTTTGATGTTTACTGCTGTCTTGGGTATTTGCCAAATTTTGATTCATCCCAACCTGCTTCAGAATGGCAAGTCGCCTGCATGTCCGACCACGTCCTTAAAAGCACCAAAAACGAACATTGAAAAAAAAAAATCAACTCACGGGAGTGGTTACTGGTCTTCACTGGTCATCCAAATCAAAATTTGTTGCGAAAAGATGCTTCTGTCGTGTTTAATTTGACATGTTGTAAATCCCATTGAGTTCTATTGAAGACTGGATGCTCGTTGATATTACTCCGCCACCGAAACCGGAAAGAGGACATGTTGTAGTTGTAGTTTGTAGTACAAATACGAATACAAAAAAATAAAAATAATAATACTAAGAAATTTACAAAGAATATACAATCTGCTCCTCCAACTTTCCAACGCAGTCTCTCTCTGGTGTACCGATTACTGACTGCCTAGTTTCTCTATTTATTTACATGCTCAAGGACAATGAACAATCGACATCAATGGCGCCATCAAGTGGTGTGGAGTGTAGCACATCAGATTCAACTGCTAAGTGGAAGTTTATCCACGGCTGTGTGGAGGCTAAAGGGCTCTGCATACTTCACGTGCGCACTTTGGCGCGTTTGGCGCGAGAACCATTAATGACGTCATCACTTGCGCCAGACTATTCATACTTCAAAAGCGCCCTTACAGGCTTTCGCTCGCATTGTCGGAAGTGCCCTCTGCTGTTCATGAGAGAAACGGCAGTATCTTTCGCAACTCGCAGCGTGAGTTCTACGGATGTACAGTTGAGGACGATATTATTAGCCACCCTCCTGAAATTAGACATTTCTCTTGATTTCTTGGCAAGAATGACCATTATTAACCGTTTCTGTTATTCTGGAAACAAATACACTGATGGAGATAATATTCAATGAGTTGAATTTGGATTTTTCTATTGTTACGATGAGTTTAAACAAAAAAGGGCAAAAATGACAAGGACAAAATTATTAGCCCCCTGATCATTAATAGTCAATATGGCGCCATTTATGGACCAAAACTGACAACAGGCTCTGATAAGTTGCTACCTAGGTTGGCACATGCCCCACTAGGGATTTTGGCCCATTTCTTCACTGCAAAGTGTTCTAGCTGGTCCAAATCGCATGGATGCTGAGCATAGACATTAACCACAGACTCTCAGTGGGATTGAGGACTGGACTATGAGCGGGTGATTCCAATATCATGGTTTTAGTGTCCTTGAAGAACCTCTGAACTAATCTAAATGTATGCTTTGGGTTACAATGTTGTGGGAAGACCCAGCAATCCAGATTCAGACCCAGACTCCCTGTGTCTGAGGCTGAATAACAGACTAAACTTGATGCCCCACCACTATGTGTAACTGTGGAAACTGCTTAGCCTCATTAGACCAAAGAAGCATTGGACACCTGCCTAGATGATTGTTATTGACCTGGCCTCACCTAGAGTTTTTCCCAACACCAAGAAAGACAGTTGTTATGGCTTGTCATCATATTGGGCTTTGGGGCCATCATCACAGAAGAAGCCCTTTACTAAAGGCAGTGCATATCAGAGTGTTATTGAGCTTTGCCTGTGAACATTTGAAAGTCAAAAATGAGTTTTGAACGTCTCTGCTTTCATCTGATGATATTCAATTGCACCTGCTTTGATGCATGAATTCTGCTTCTGTCAGGTGAAGAAAGGGATAGGCCTTGAATCGTTATAAGATGGCTTCCACAATTAAACATGGTGGTGGATGCATCATTCTGTGGCAGCCTCAGCCACAGGAAACCTTGTTTGGGTGTACGGCACCATAAAAACTGAAAACTATGATAGAATGTGGAAAGTGACCTTGCAAAAATATGCTCATAGAGGGAGCTAAGATCTTCACTGGATCTTTCAATAAGATAATAACCCAAAACTTGCATCCAAAACAGTTCAAATGTTCTTCAAGGATACTAAAACCATGGTCATGGAGTGGTTCAGACCTCAATCCTTTACATAGTATTTGAAGAGTGCTGAAAATGAATGTCCATCCTCAATATCCATGCAATTTGGACCAGCTTAACTATTTGCAATGAAAAAAATGGGCGTAGGTAGGACATGTGCCAACATAGTTAACAACTAATCAAAGTGCCTGGTGTCAATTTTTGTTCATAAATGGCACTGTATTAACTATTAATGAAAAGGGGGCTAATAATTTTGTCCTTGCCATTTTTTTGTTTGTTTGTTTAAACTCATTGTGAAAATGGAAAAGTCCAAATTTAACTTATTGGATACTATCTCCATGGTGTATTTGTTTCCAGAATAACACACATTTATTAATAATGATCATTCTCAATGATCAATGAAGAGATATGTCTAATTTCAGGAGGGGGGCTAATAATATCCTCCTCAACTGTATAAAATAGAAAGCCAAACACGGCTGCTGTAGGGTTACTGAACGTCTGACTTGTGACTTACCACATTGAAACATATATTTTTTGTTGTAGCCTACATTGCCAGATCATTCCAAGACCATGTGAGAGCATTGTTCTGGCGGCAGAATTTATAAATAGATCGCCGAACACAACGTGCTTCTGAACAAAGTAAACAATTGTTTCACTGAACAACATTTAAGAGAGAAGATAAAATAACTCTCTAGGACATTTTATTATCCTCAAAATGATGCAGGATCCATTCTGTAGTAGCCTACAGTAGTTGTAGCCTCTCTTCGCAACTCCTGCTTTGCCTGCCTACGTGCATGGTCGCTGGTGGCGCACGACAAGTTACAAAAATGCGTAGCAATCTACTGCCATGTGTGTGTGTGTGTGTGTGTGTGTGTGTGTGTGTGCGCGTGCGTGTGTGTGTGATTAAAGGATAACTGCGGTATTTTCAACATTAAGCCTCATTTCCGAGTTGTCTGCAATGTTCTAGAACTCCCCTCACCGTTTTTTTGATGTTTACTGCTGTCTTGGGTATTTGCCTAATTTTGACTCATCCCAACCTGCTTCAGAATGGCAAGTCACCTGCATGTCCAACCAGGTCCTTAAAAGCATCAAAAACGAACATTGAAAAAAAAAAATCAACTCACCGGAGTGGTTACTGGTCTTCACTGGTCATCCATATCAAATTTTGTTGCGGAAAGATGCTTCTGTCATGTTTTATTTGACATGTTGTAAATCCCATTGAGTTCTATTGAAGACTGGATGCTCGTTGATATTACTCCGCCACCGAAACCGGAAAGAGGACATGTTGTAGTTGTAGTTTGTAGTACAAATACGAATACAAAAAAAGAAATTTACAAAGAATATACAATCTCCTCCAACTTTCCAACACAGTCTCTCTCTGGTGTACCGATTACTGACTGCCTAGTTTCTCTATTTATTTACATGCTCAAGGACAATGAACAATCGACATCAATGGCGCCATCAAGTGGTGTGGAGTGTAGCACATCAGATTCAACTGCTAAGTGGAAGTTTATCCACGGCTGTGTGGAGACTAAAGGGCTCTGCATACTTCACGTGCGCACTTTGGCGCGTTTGGCGCGAGAACCATTAATGACGTCATCACTTGCGCCAGACTATTCATACTTCAAAAGCGCCCTTACAGGCTTTCGCTCGCATTGTCGGAAGTGCCCTCTGCTGTTCATGAGAGAAACGGCAGTATCTTTCGCAACTCGCAGCGTGAGTTCTACGGATGTACAGTTGAGGACGATATTATTAGCCACCCTCCTGAAATTAGACATTTCTCTTGATTTCTTGGCAAGAATGACCATTATTAACCGTTTCTGTTATTCTGGAAACAAATACACTGATGGAGATAATATTCAATGAGTTGAATTTGGATTTTTCTATTGTTACGATGAGTTTAAACAAAAAAGGGCAAAAATGACAAGGACAAAATTATTAGCCCCCTGATCATTAATATTCAATATGACGCCATTTATGGACCAAAACTGACACCAGGCACTTTGATAAGTTGCTACCTAGGTTGGCACATGCCCCACTAGGGATTTTGGCCCATTTCTTCACTGCAAAGTGTTCTAGCTGGTCCAAATCGCATGGATGCTGAGCATAGACATTAACCACAGACTCTCAGTGGGATTGAGGACTGGACTATGAGCGGGTGATTCCAATATCATGGTTTTAGTGTCCTTGAAGAACCTCTGAACTAATCTAAATGTATGCTTTGGGTTACAATGTTGTTGGAAGACCCAGCAATCCAGATTCAGACACAGACTCCCTGTGTCTGAGGCTGAATAACAGACTAAACTTGATGCCCCACCACTATGTGTAACTGTGGAAACTGCTTAGCCTCATTAGACCAAAGAAGCATTGGACACCTGCCTAGATGATTGTTATTGACCTGGCCTCACCGTGAGGTTTTCCACCCCCCAAGAAAGACAGTTGTTAGGGCTTGTCATCATATTGGGCTTTGGGGCCATCATCACAGAAGAACCCCTTTACTAAAGGCAGTGCATATCAGAGTGTTATTGAGCTTTGTCTGTGAACATTTGAAAGTCAAAAATAAGTTTTGAACGTCTCTGCTTTCATCTGATGATATTCAATTGCACCTGCTTTGATGCATGAATTCTGCTTCTGTCAGGTGAAGAAAGGGATAGGCCTTGAATCGTTATAAGATGGTTTCCACAATTAAACATGGTGGTGGATGCATCATTCTGTGGCAGCCTCAGCCACAGGAAACCTTGTTTGGGTGTACGGCACCATAAAAACTGAAAACTATGATAGAATGTGGAAAGTGACCTTGCAAAAATATGCTCATAGAGGGAGCTAAGATCTTCACTGGATCTTTCAATAAGATAATAACCCAAAACTTGCATCCAAAATAGTTCAAATGTTCTTCAAGGATACTAAAACCATGGTCATGGAGTGGTTCAGACCTCAATCCTTTACATAGTATTTGAAGAGTGCTGAAAATGAATGTCCATCCTCAACATCCATGCAATTTGGACCAGCTTAACTGTTTGCAATGAAAAAAATGGGCGTAGGTAGGACATGTGCCAACATAGTTAACAACTAATCAAAGTGCCTGGTGTCAATTTTTGTTCATAAATGGCACTGTATTAACTATTAATGAAAAGGGGGCTAATAATTTTGTCCTTGCCATTTTTTTGTTTGTTTGTTTAAACTCATTGTGAAAATGGAAAAGTCCAAATTTAACTTATTGGATACTATCTCCATGGTGTATTTGTTTCCAGAATAACACACATTTATTAATAATGATCATTCTCAATGATCAATGAAGAGATATGTCTAATTTCAGGAGGGGGGCTAATAATATCCTCTTCAACTGTATAAAATAGAAAGCCAAACACGGCTGCTGTAGGGTTACTGAACGTCTGACTTGTGACTTACCACATTGAAACATATATTTTTTGTTGTAGCCTACATTGCCAGATCATTCCAAGACCATGTGAGAGCATTGTTCTGGCGGCAGAATTTATAAATAGATCGCCGAACACAACGTGCTTCTGAACAAAGTAAACAATTGTTTCACTGAACAACATTTAAGAGAGAAGATAAAATAACTCTCTAGGACATTTTATTATCCTCAAAATGATGCAGGATCCATTCTGTAGTAGCCTACAGTAGTTGTAGCCTCTCTTCGCAACTCCTGCTTTGCCTGCCTACCTGCATGGTCGCTGGTGGCGCACGACAAGTTACAAAAAATGTGGGGTGCACGACGTCGCGCCACGGCAGCTCGCGCCACGGCGTGTGACGTCATTTTGGGTCACGTGACAGCGCGAGTGAGGTCGCGAGTGAGGTCGCGAGTGAGGTATGAAGGAGGCTAGCGCCAGTCATGCCAAGTATGAATCCGCCTTAAGAAAATAGTTCTTGCATGAACGAGCTGCCAAATAAAACATGACAGAAGCATCTTTCCGCAACAAATTTTGATATGGATGACCAGTGAAGACCAGTAACCACTCCGGTGAGTTGATATTTTTTAAAATGTACGTTTTTGGTGCTTTTAATTACGTGGTCGGACATGCAGGTGACTTGCCATTCTGAAGCAGGTTGGGATGAATCAAAATTTGGCAAATACCCAAGGCAGCAGTAAACATCAAAAAAATGGTGAGGGGAGTTCTAGAACATTGCAGACAACTCGGAAATGAGGCTCAATGTTGAAAATACCGCAGTTATCCTTTAACTCCTCCCTGTGTCCCCTACAGGTTTTAAACTGGTCATCCCTAAAGAAGATGTGCAGCCAAGACGAGGTGCTGATGTCACACTGGGCTGTCACCTCTCTCCTGCAACCAGTGCTGTTGCCATGGAGATCAGGTGGTTTCATTGGACAGAGTGTATCTACCTGTATAGGGCTGGTCATGTGACAGTGAGGGGGGAATATAAGGACAGTAGGGGCATAGTGAGGAACTATGAGGGCAGAGTGAGTGTGGACCCCCAGCAGCTGCAGACAGGAGACGTGTCTCTGATACTAAAGGGGGTTAGAGAGGAAGATACGGGATGGTACACCTGCCAGGTCATCAGTGGAGAACACACACAGGAGGGGAGAGTCAGGTTAGGTAAGTCTGTTAGGAGTTTTACACACCTCAACACTGTTATTCATGTTACACACACAGGCACACACGCGAGCACGCACGCGCGCAAACACACACACACACACACACACACACACACACACACACACACACACACACACACACACACACACACACAGCATCATACACACCACACACACAGCATCACACATGCCACACACACACACGCGCGCGCGCGCGCGTACACATGTCACTGATTCTTGAGAAAGTGGCTAAAACAGGTTGTAATCTTGAAAGAAAAAAACAAAGTGAATTACAAAATAATATGGTATATCCTCGTAGACAAAGGTCTTGACTTTTCAGAAATGCACAAGGCCAATCTCCCCATTTTTATTTTTTTTCAGAAATCAGGTTTTTCTCCGATCATACCTTGTTTTTTGTCAACACCGTCAGACACAATTAAAAGCAATAAAAAGTGTATTGATTTGATTGCATATGTATCTGGAGTTTNTAAGTGAAGTGTTTGTTTTTTTTTTTGGTTCACACATACGCCTTTAAATGTTGAAAATTCACTTACATTCTATTTTAATTCTGCTTCATATTCTAATTTCTAATTTAAAAATATGTGCTTACTGAATGCCTAAATAGATCAAACATTTTTTTGTAATTTCACAAATATAATTCAACAAGTCCAAAGGAAAATTTTGCAAGCACATTCATTTAAAATGTCCAAAACTCCTTCTTACGGTGGTGACTTAAGAACTGACGGTGGTGACAGTAATCTGAAGGTGGCGAAAGTGACCTAATTATTACCTACATGTAGCAAAATAAATAGCCCTCTCAAATCAATGACATCTAGCATAAACACTTTATTTTTGTGTGTGCACAGTATGCTTGTGCATTGTAACGTTGCCACCGACACTGATTTAAAGATTTTAAAGTTTGTTTGTTGGGCGCCAGCAGTCGTCAGACTGCGGTCGGTTTACCAAGCGTCACAATCCCAAAAATGAATTAACCAACAGTGATTTGAAAACAACTGAATGAATGGGAAACACCAGAAATGTATTTTGTTATTTTTAGTGCACTTCACGAATTTAGTTTACATACAACAAATATTTCAACACATAATTAAGACATACACGACATAACATAAATGTCCTGAGATGATGAAGGAAGTGTTTGTGTAGTGCGTGTGTGCAAATGGTGTATGCGCTTGTGGACGAGGAGATGATGTTTAAAGGGGGCGGATGAGAGTTGCAGCAGCAGCGGGTTTGAGAGTGAGAGAAAGAGCCAGGTGCGCAAAGACTAGCGCTCATTACCGTCCTCTTGGTCCGACGTTATGTCCTCGCCCAGATCTGGTTACGACCAGACAGCAAGGTGGCTTTGGGGATATCTCCAGGTCTGCACTGAACAAGGCCTCTTGGTAACAACGCGACCAACTCTCTGCTGTAGCGTCCTGGTTCCAAGGGGTTTACTTGTTGCAGACGAGATTCCTTTTCACCCACGTCGTCTTCAACCTTCGGGAGCGCACCATTCCAGTGCTTTAAACGGCAATCAAAGAAACGCTTTCTTCGTGGCGCACACTCTGGGTCCCACTCTGGTAATCCACTGCGTGTGTGTTGATTGTAGACAGTCTCGCCGCCATTGAGCTTGAACTTGGCTTTATTTATAACCACACCCCATAACTAGAGAGTGGCAAGGTGGTGTGGGTAATGTAGGAAACGCGCTGCGCTGGTCCAGGAAGAGAGCGAGATGCGCGTTCCGTTACAGCATGTGTTTTTTCTTCATTTGTTAGATACTCTAGGAAGTAGGCCTAGATTATTGAAAATGTGGCATAAACAGGTTTTAAGTTGTTCAAATCCAAAATATAGAGGTGTATTATCATAGATGAAGGTCTTGGCTGTGCAGTGAATGTATTGGCCAAGCTCCCCATGTTTTACATTTTTCATAAAATGGGCTCTTTCTTGGTTTTGTCACCAGCGTCAGACAGAATTAGAATTAAAAAAACATGTTTACTGTATTTAAGTGAATTACTTTTACAATTCAACATAATTGTAGATACTTATTGGAAGCATATTCTTAAAACTTGTCAAAAACATGTAAAACACATGCTTTTTTGTGAACTACATCAGATGTCACCACCGTCAGGTTTTGTGACAAAAAACCCTCCAAATGCACCTCAGTGGAGGCTGGAGTATAAGTTTGGCTCACAATTATTACTAACATGTCTGGTAATGTTTCATTAACCAGTACAATTTAGTAAAATATGGAACAAGATGATGAGCGGAACAAAATCTGACGGTGGTGACATCTGACGGTGTGAGACAAAAAAACACTCTTTTACATATTATGCATTTTTTGCTCACATTAGCCACTTCGTTTTCGCTCTGTTTCTTAGGGGCTTCATGCCGCTTCTGAAAAAGTATATATAATTAACATTAATGTAACATAATACTATTAAAACCCCCGACGGTGTTGACAGTTTATGGTTGGGACAGTACCAATATGCAAATAAATTAACAAATTGAGGAGAAATTAGTAAACTTACAGGAGCTTCAGTGATGGTGAAGTATTCAGTAGAGCTAAAGGTTTGAAAAGGGGTCCTAAGTAATGACAATGACCTTGTCCATCCCTGATTTTATTGTCTTTAAAAAAAAAATCTGACGGTGGTAATAGTAAATATGGCTTTACACGCACTATGTGCATATCTGCAGAACCACGTCAATATGGACTTTCACATCATGGTGATATTATTCAATTATATCAGTGATGTTTACATTTTAAGTGAATTGAAATGATTATGTCTGTCCTTGGGACAGCTGTTTTTACAGGGTGTGGGCAGGTTTATAGCCATGAAAAGTAATAAAATTGCACTTAACCCTTGTGTTGTGTTCGGGTCATTTTTGACCCGTTTTCAAGTTTTAGTGTGAAAAAAACACACTTTCCTTTATTTTCTTGGAATGAGGGTTCATCTAATCCTCAGTCACAATCATTTCAACACAAAAAATATGTTTTATAAGTTAAGTATATTTTAAAGGTCCAAAAAAAAAACATGGACAACATAATCAATAATTGTATCACTTTAGGACGTATTACTAGTGAATTTATGCAGGTATTGATACTGTATTTCTGGTCATCAAAAACGATTTGCATAATGTAAGATAAAAGACCTGTGAAGTCAAAAAGATGAATAAAAAAGTAGTATTGGATATGAATACATATCTAGTTAGCTATGAGAGGAAAAACAATATTTGATGAGAACTAGTGTTTTTAGGTATTTTATGGCTGAGTTTTGTTATCACGGGTCAAAACTGACCCGAACACCACAGGTGTATGCAGCTTATGAACACAACACAAGGGTTAAATATTTCAAACGACTGTACATTTGTGTAACAGACCCCTGGGTCTTTACCTGGATTCATTTTGTTCATGAAAATGTAGTTTATTTTCAACAGAATTGGCAGTTTATTGCTGAGACATGTTTTAGCCGCTTTCTCAAGAATCAGTGATGTGATAATGACTCAATGTAATGTTGTTCATACTGTATGCGAGAGTGAGTGTGTTGTCCATGGGGTGTGTGTGTGCGTGTTTGTGTGTGTTTGTGTGTCTTTGTGTGTGTTTGTGAGTGAATATAGTAGTTGTAGGTGATTGTAGTGTGAGTGTGTCTCCATTGGATGCCATTCATCAGCTCATCTCTGTTTCTCTTTCATTTAGATCCACAATCATGTAAGTAACAGATATGAAACACACACACACACACACACACACACACACACACACACACACACACACACACACACACACACACACACACACACACACACACACACACACACACACACACACACACACACACACAGACAGTCATGACATTATGGTTATCTTACACACGCACACACACACACACACACACACACACACACACACACACACACACACGCGCGCGCACACACGCACACACATACGCACACACACACAAACACGCAGACACACACATACACACACACACATACACACACACACACAGTCAGGACATCACGGTTAGTACAAACACACACACACACACGCATACACACAAACACGCAGACACACACACACACACACACACACTAAAACAAACAAACACAAAAACAAACAAACACACACACACACACACACACACACACACACACACACACACACACACACACACATATGTGTGATGTTGATTCAATTTGATGTTTTTCATACTATATGCAATAGTGAGTCTGTTGTCCATGATGTGTGTGTCTGTGTGTGTGAATATAGTAGTTGTAGGTTATTGTAGTGTGTGTGTCTCCATTGGATGTCATTCGTCAGCTCATCTCTCTTTCCCTTTCCTTTAGGGATATGTAAGTACCAGACACTGCATGAAAAGAGGAATATGTGGATGAGTTTTGCACCTTAAACTGCCTCATACCTCAAGCCACAGCATTTGCGGCTCCCCCATGCCCCCCTCCCATCCCCTTCTTAGGAGAGCCTTTAATATGTAAATGCCAGTGATCAGGTCGGGAGCTGCTACAGTCAATTTCAAGTGGGGTGGGGTGGGGTGAGGTCAGGTGGGTGGGAGGGAGTGGGGGGTCGGCAGGCCTGTTTCTAGGATTTTGGGGTCCCTAGGCAACAGGATTGTTGGGGGCCCTAGGGCATTTTTTGGCCTTTTACTAAAATGTGTGTGTGTGTGTGTGTCTGTGTGTATGTTTGTTCACGCTGCCCAGTGGTGTTTTTCAGAATCACTAACCATTAAACCAGGGGTAGTGAACCTATGTCTCGAGGGCCCTTGAGGCCGTTTTATCCGGCCCCTGATATCATTATAATGTTTTGCAACTTCACATGAAATAGGCCTATGACATATTTTGCAGGCCTAAAGGAATCTTAGAAATTACATTTCCAATGCAATTAAGTTAGGCCTATATTCAGGGGACCTAGAAAAGGTGGGGACTGTTTTAAATGTGTCTACCTTTAAAGGTGTCTATATGTCTATATAGGCCTAATGGTGTCTATATATGCCTAAATTTCATGGGGAAATCCTGATTTGTGTTCATAGTACGGCCCCCGGAGGATTTTATGACCATGGTAGGAATTTGAAGTGGCCCTTCGAATGAAAAAGGTTCCCCACCCCTGCATTAAACCTTTCTTCTAGCCACAGCTCTGCTGTCAGTACATTTTATTATGATACTATAAGCTCAGAAATGAAGTTGATCAAACAATTCGGTGCTAACATTTAAATGAACCGAATAGAAATCAGAATAGAAACATCTGAATGATCTTTCTTGGACATAGCCTACATTTTGAAGTGACCCTTTGAATTAAAAAGGTTCCTCACCCCTGCTTTTGAGGAAAAACATCAATGTGCTTGGCCACTCTGGTTTTTAAATTATTCTGAACTAGCAAGGATTGTTCAAGGAAGTTCAACAGACTGTCTCTGGTTAAATTAGTTCTACACCAAGCCTTTAGGTGGCAGTACAACTAATTCGCACAATGCGAATTCCACACACAAGCCACAAAGAAGCCATCTACCGCGGTCAACAACACCGACCTATCTGAACAACACCACGCGCTGTCTGTGTGGTTTCACTGTTACAAGTTTCTTGGCGATATGGGGGAAAGTTCCTCACATACCAACGGAAAATGGGCTTCACATACATGTAAGTAAATTTTACTCAACTGTGGTTTAAAGTTTCAGTACTCAAGAGCGATTGAATAGCTCCTCTGAACACAGATCCGCCATTGCTAAGTTGTAGCACAAGTCCCCTCAATGAATGTGACTACTCTTGTTGCTGCTGTACGCTAGTAAATTCTGATAACTTGCGAGCATCGTAATGACAAAATGCAGTAGTGAAACGGTGAATATGTTAAGTATACTTGTTGATGGAAAGTTGTTTGACATTGCTCGTTCTCAATTGCCTTTCCCCTGCCTAAAGATGATTCCCAGTTTGTCGCTCCCAGCGCGGTTCGATCCCCAGTCGGTTCGCTCCCACTAGCCAGACTATCGAGCCCACCGAGCTAGTTATCTTTTTGATGTTAGTTTTTTTGTTACGTACCCTAAACCTAACCCTTACCTTAACCCTAAACCTAACCCTGAATTGCTTGTATGTGGTAGTGTATGATAATACGAGAAATGTAATCGGGTGGGATAGAACGCCTGGGATTGATAGAATCACCTGGGACTACACGTCCGGGAGTGATCTTACATGGGAGTGACCATCTCCCAGCGCTTAAGATTGACAAAGGCTAGAATCTACGTTAGCATGCTATTGCGTTAGCTCATCAACTAGTTGCTGGGCACTGCTCATTTTTCACGTCTGCCCGGCATTTCGCTGATGAACTAACGCTTGGACGTCTTGCCAATGTATTTTACAGCGGCAAAAATGCATCTAGGCGACGTTGGCAAGATTGGTGTGCCGTCTGGGTATGTTGGTTTTCAGTGCTGGGCAGTAGCGAAGCGACTAGTTTAATTACATTCCCTAGTAGCTTGGTCGTAGCGTCATTACTCGACTAACGTCCCTGTAGTTAGGAAAGAAATAGTTTGGAAATCAATGTGAAATACCCTGGCATTTGCAACAGTAGGCAACCTGTCCTTAAAAAGTATGGGTCCTCAAAACACCACTTGTTGCACAAATAAGTGTTGCAATAGAGCACGCCACCCCGAAATCAATGTGAAATACCCTGGCATTTGCAACAGTAGGCAGGCAGCATGTCCTTAAAACGTATGGGTCCTCAAAACAGCACTTGTTGCACAAATAAGTGTAGCTGGCCTCTTCAAGAAATTGAAATTATGCATGGTCACTTTTTCCTTATTGTTTCACGTGGAGGTCTACTGACATTGTATAAATAATGTAGGCTAGTTTATGTCCATGTATTATATTAGGACCCAAGGTTAATGGGTTATTCTGTTTACCATGTTTTCACAGGCTGTTGTCTCATAATATGGCGAAGACGAGTCACTTGAAGGCCTAACAGCTCTTATGAGGAGCAGTCTTGCCATAGAAGACTGAAAGAATGTAAGATTAACTTCTTTGTGACCAATATGACTTGCTCATTGATACATTAGCTATGTCAATATGAGATGCATGGCGAAGTATTTAATTTATTTGTCTCTCTTCTAGGAGCTGTAGAAACAACAGGGTGCCTGCTGCAGTATGACGAGGACGCCCTGATCATAGAAGGTCCAGTGTCTTGGCAGGGTGAAATGGCACTGATATCGGTATGTGGTGATATCAGTTAAAATTAATGAATTAATTCTCATATCTGAATAATGTGAACACTGGATTTACCACACACTCACACACACCCTAGTCCTAGATGATACAACCAAGGTTACTTTTACCACAGCTCTGGCACTGCATCAAATTTCTTTTCTTTTTTATAGAACTGGACAGGTCATTTATTCGTTCCCCTTGTTTTTTGCAGTGTCCTGCAGGATGCTGTGTCCTGCAATCCTGTGTGCTGTGCTACAGACGCGTGTGGAGGTCAACCCGAAATGGGCACAGTAGAGTGAAAGAGGGTAAGCTTAACCTATAGCCTACGTCAGGGTTGGGGAACCTTTCTCATTCGAATGGCCACTTCAAATTCATCCGAGGGGCCATAAAAGTCCTCCAAGGGCCGTACTATGAACACAAACCAGGATTTTCCCTTTCACTTTAGGCCTATATTGAAGGCAGCCACATTTAAACAAACGCCAACTTCAGGTTCCCTGAATATAACTTAATTGTATTGCTAATGTATTTTCTAAGATTCCTTTACAAAATATGTCATATTTCATGTGAAGATGGAATTGCATTAAAATTATATCGGGGGCCGGATAAAACAGCCTCAAGGGTCGCAAACGGCCCTAGAGACATAGGTTCCCCACCCCTGTCCTACATTGTCAATATGACTTGTGCTACTTTATAGATAAGTTGTCAATGCTGTGCATTGCTATGTTTTGATTTATTTTCTTACATCCTACAGATCCTGGCAGGGAGACGGTAGTGTCCTGCAGGATGGTGATGGGCAATCTTACAAGAGACCACAGAAAACTGATATAGTGTAAGATTATCCCTGTTGGGCTCAATATGTCTTGCTTATTGATATATTTGCTATGTCAATATGAGGTGCATGACGAAGTATTTATTTATTTGTTATTTCTACAGCTCCCAGAAGTGAGACTGAGTGCCTGTTGCAGTATGACGAGGAAGCAGTGACCAGAGACCTTCAGTAGACCCTGCTGGCATGATTGGCGGCTGAAGAACATAATCAACAGCAATGTTTACTTTATAATATTGTACATACCTGTATAGTCTGCACTAAAATGCTGTACCTGTACTATTTTTCCTCTTACTTTCATATTTACCACGTATTTACTATGAATTGACAACTTTTACTCAAATCCATTTTTGTATGTGCCCTGACTAAAACTATCCTTAAACCTAACCTGTCAGAGGTGTAATAACAACCTGCTCTTAGCAATGTGGCAGCAGTCTACTTGGATGCAGCGGGGAACATAGAACCCTTTTTTTGAAAAAGCATTGTATGTTTCTGAGTTTTATGAATTGTGCCCTTCCCAAACCTAACCTGTCGTAGGGGCCTATGAAATCCGTTTTATTTTTCCTCATTCAGTTTTTTTCTGATTTATTTTTTGCCAAATTGTTTTTTTTTTTTTTTACATCTTATTTTCCCCTTTCATCTCCCCTCCCCCCCCCCCCCCCCCCCCCCCCCCCCCCCAAAAAAAAATAAAATAAAAAATAAATTCTTAGTTATTTAGTTCAAACTGGTGTGTGGACAGAGCCAACCACTCATGGTTGAATGGTAGGTAGAGAAAAGAAAAGTAAAATTACCTACTAGCTTTTTGTAATATCAGCCCTCAAAAATATTCCAGGTAATAAGGTAGCTGTATTGTAATTGTACATGCGCATATATTCTATTAAATACACGTGACGCACACACCCAACTAGAAGGCGAATTCACTTCTGGTGCATTGAAGTTGTTGGACTCTGGCTGCATCAGGTTTTCTCGAATAGACTTGGCTATATTGCAACGTACAGCTTAGAGACATTTTGGGTCACGTTATATGTAGGCATTAAATAAATAGCCTCGCAAAGTCCCTACCGTCTACCGTTTCACTCAAACACATGTTTTACAAGACGGCCGTTGTGTTCTGATGGTGACTTGACCCTTTTTCAAAGTTGATGCTAACTTTTAGTCACTATGCACGGAGAGCCGCCCGTCTTTTCTGTGTCGCATCGCATTGTCTTAACAGACGGTCAGGACAACGCGTTTATGCCTGACCTCACCTGTTCGACTTGGCAAAATTTGAGTGCTGTTGAGTATTAAGATTTCTTCAATGCTCTGACGGCCGCTTGGGAGAGAGATGCGTGTTTGTTTCTGAGTTGTACATTTGTGACCTGAGTAGGCTACTGTACATCACTGCATATAGCCTAGAGTATATTGTTTGCAGGGTATGTGTGTAGTTTTAAATTATGTATATTTATGAAATGCACGGTTCCTGTCTAAGTGTGTGTACATTGTTTGGTGTGATATTAAAAGCATTTAAATTCATTTTCATTTCATTCATTTTCATTTTATCAATAAATTCACATCATGCATGCTGAAGCCCCATCACAGTGCAGTCTATAATGATGTGAATATAATGATGTGAATATACAAAGTAAAATCAACCTAGGTATATTAGTAATAATTTTTGCATAATTATACGGACCTACTGTATAGGCCTACGGTATGCATAAATTAATCCAACGTGACCAATAGAAGGTCGTAGCTGCCGACCCTGCTAACCAACAGCGCAGCTCTTTTACTTTGAGTCACGTGTCTTTTTCGTCCAATAAGAGCAAGGCTAGTCCGCGTTCCGGGCTGGCTGTCATTGCCTTTCATGTTAATCGTTGGGCCATTAACACCCTGCTGTGAGACCTCTCCACGGCTTTGATTCGCTTCCGGGCGATTTACGTGTCACCAAAACTGTTAATTTCGCATTCTCTAAGCGCTCAAAATCAGACGAAAGTTAGGCAAGTCCGTGGGCGATTTGGGACGAGTTCATTGTCACAAATCCCCCTTTTCGTGCTGTGACACACACACACACACACACACACACACACACACACACACACACACACACACACACACACACACAGGGCTCTAAATTAACTTTTTCCACCACCAGCCAATTTGGCTAGTGGACATTTTTTCTTACCAGCCAAACAGAAGTTCAACTAGCCATTTTTTTTTTTTTAAATCTTGCCAAAATAAACTGCGTTAGGCTAGTTTTTTTTTTATTATGGTAATTTTGTTCAACAATTTCTACAACACAGATACACTATATATAGGCCTGCATACTATAGGCCTATGCCTACATAGTAGGCCTAAGCATAGGCCTATTATAGGCTATATATTTTTTCATTATTTTTTAACTTCTGCTTTATTTTTTACTTTCATTACTTAGGCCTAATCAATTTGATTAGTTTTTGTTCAATTCCTCTGAAAACAGCTGAATCACATCACACAAGCCACTCACATAACAGACCTTTAACATACAGTAACCAAGCACACAGCCAAACTCTCCAAAACCTCACATACGCACACCCCAAGGAAGGAGGAGAAGAGATGAGAGGAGAGAGGAGGAGCTCTTCTCTTATCTACCATGCGCAACAAAATGACAAGAAGCCTAGTTTAACTAAAAGTAAATAATATCACGGGAATCTTCGCTTCCTTTGTTACTTCCACAGCTTCGTCGTTGGTTGCTTTTTTGTTATTTGTTTTCTTTCCGATGGCGTGGGCTTTCCAACTTAGTTGCGCCAGGACTCGGAACATTTCAGAAGACAACTGAAATGACAGCTACGCTCACACTACTCTGACAGTCAGCTCTCCTCCTCTGCCCTTGTCGCTATTTCGTTCCACAACCACTCCTTTTTTAACGTCACTATTATTACGGTTACAATTACTACTAGCATTCACCAACACACAGAACCTTGCTCTAACCCCCGCCACATTCTCATCACTCGCACAAAACATAGGCCTACAGAACAGAAGTAGCTCTATGCATAATCTGCGTTAGTCCTGTTATTGAAACGGTCAGGGCCTCGCTGCTTCAAAAAGGCAGCCTGTTACAGCAAGGTTCAGCCTAGTAATAATAGCAGTAGTGACGTTAGAAAGGTTGTAGCGAAATCGCCGAGAGCATAGGAGGAGAGCTGCCTGTCAGAATAGTGTGAGCGTCGCTGACAGAATGCTGGTCGTCTGAAATGTTTTCAATGCTGGTGCGCGCAACAGCATGGAGTTGCCGCTCGCTGCACTGGAAAGCCCACGGTGCCACGGTGGGAGGCTACGTCGTGACGCTAGTGTCCATGGGTAATGTAGGAAATCTCGCCTTAAGGGCTCTGCATACTTAACGTGCGCACGTCCGTCATAGCAGCGGTTTACCGTTCATAATTTACTGTACTCGGGTGCTACTAGCCAAATTGGCGGGTAGGTATTTTTTTCTACTAGCCAAAATTAATTTTCACCCGTGTTTGGCGGGTTGGCGTGTGTTAATTTAGAGCCCTGCACACACACACACACACACACACAGTCATGACATCATGGTAGTTACACACACACACAGACACACACACACACACACACACACACACAGTGCTCCTCCTACTCAAGCGAGTAGGTCGCTTTTCTGCTTTGCTCCTGCCTAACTTCAATTTCTTTACTTTCTTTTCACACTATATCTTGGATTTTATTTGCCATCAGTTATACACAGTTTTTAACAAGTTTAGAGAAGAACAACAGAGGATTTTATTCATACAGTGTTTTTCACAAGAGAACCTAGAAGTCAAAACAATTGCTGAGCTGAAACAATAACAAAATGCGACAACGACAGTCCAAATGCTTGTGCTAGTGTCAAAGACTATGGCTTTTCTGACCATTACTGTATTTTTCTGATGTTTCTGTGTACCCTCATGTTCAAAGGGAATCTGTTACAGTCAAAAAACGTATAATCAACTGTGAGACAGCCTCACTCTTTCAGCAAGCACTTTCAGAGATCCAAAGTCAAACTTCAGAGAATGCTGATGATCTCATGGTTAATTTTAATGCAAGGATGACCCATATTATGGATGTTATTGCCCCCGAAAAAATCAAAACAGTGGGACATAAAAAAGCACCTTGGAGAATGAATCCCACAGTTATATTGCTAAAGCAAGAATGCAGGAGGGCTGAAAGACAGTGGCGTAAATCCAAACTTGAAGTCCACTACCAAATCTATAAACACCCACTCTCGAAATACAACCAAGAAATTTCTAAAGCTAGACAATCTTTTTTCTCTGACATAATTAACAGAAATATTAATAATGCACGCGTCCTGTTTGGCACTGTGGAAAAGCTAGCAAGGCCCCCAAATCAAATGCCCTCTGAGTTCCTCTCAGTCAGCAAATGCAATGAGTTTGCATCCTTTTGCAAAGGAAAGATTGAAAAAATACGTACAAACATACTCACACATGTGCAACCGACCCAAGATTCGGACCAACTTGCTATGGTGAAGTTAAATCCTAACTTTTAATTTAGTTGATGTGGACATTCTTAATAGAATGGTACAAAGTCTTAGCTCCTCTACATCTGACTTAGATATTCTACCAACAGCCTTCTTCAAATCCATCTTACATCTAATATCACCTGATGTACTTCAGATCATCAACACCTCACTACAAACAGGCATATTCCCAGGCTGTCTGAAAGAAGCAGTTGTGAAACCCTTACTGAAAAAGAACAATCTGGATGAACTGGTACTAAACAACTATAGGCCCATATCCAATCTACCATTCATGGGTAAAATAATAGAGAAAATATTAACTGCCTTTCTAATGTCTAATAGCTATTTTGATAAGTTTCAATCAGGTTTCCGTGCCTACCACAGCACTGAAACAGCTCTTATTAAAGTTATGAATGACATAAGATTGAATTCTGATGCTGGCAAATCATCCATCTTGGTGCTACTCGATTTAAGTGCAGCTTTCGATACAGTTAATCATTCTATACTACTACATAGACTGGAACACTGGGTTGGCTTTACGGGCATAGTGATCGACTGGTTAAAATCGTACTTACAACAAAGACGTTTTTTTGTCGCCATTGGAAGACATAATTCATCACCGATGTCTCTGGATTGTGGGGTCCCCCGGGGCTCCATTCTGGGACCACTACTGTTCAATCTGTACATGTTGCAACTGGGACACATTATCGAGAATAACTCCATAAATTACCATAGCTATGCGGATGATACCCAGCTCTACTTATCTATGTCCCCCAATGACTACACCCCCCTTGAATCACTCTATCATTGCATGGACCAAATTAACAAATGGATGTCTCACAATTTCCTCCAGTTGAACACAGAAAAAACTGAAGTAATTATATTTGGGAAAAGAGAGGAGAGACAAAAGATTGCTACTATCCTTGAAACGAAGGGACTGAAACCAAGGGAAACAGTTAAAAATCTTGGGGTCCTCATTGACAGTGACCTAAATTTCAACAGTCACATGAAAGCTATTACTAAGTCTGCATTTTATCACATAAAAAATGTCTCTAAATTTAGGGGCCTGAT
>NW_026945819.1:275000-292500 GCF_034702125.1 Engraulis encrasicolus | reverse complement strand
ACAATTCACTTCCACTTCACACATATTTTAGGCAGCTGTAATTAATTTTACATGATTGTTTGTGAACTTCAAAGAGGGTGTAGCCTAGGCTATAGGCTGCCTGCTGATGAGCAATTTTTTAGGTTGATATCACTGGTGTTGGAGCTGGCGTCAAAGGAGACAGTCCCACCCTATTCCTTTGAATGGCGCAGGCACACCTGTGTGGAATATTTGCCGGTGCTCGGCCATTATGCATGCTGTCTGGCTTTCTGATCCCTGTCCATCTCGCAAACAACTTGGTGTTATCTTTAAATGTAGAGAAGGGGATGTAATAAATTTTACGAGCACTGTGAACCAGGGCTTTGAACCGGTTCAAGGAACGAAAACGAAAACCGGAAACTTTTTGTATTTTACAGGGAACAGAAACGAAACCGGAAACGTTATTATTTTTTATGTTCTGGAACGGGAACACTCATTTAAAAATAATGGTAACCGGTTAATACCGGTTAATACCGTTCCTCAAACTAAAAAAAAAGTAATTATTTTTCTGTTACCATGACAGCTGAGGTTCACATCCTGTGTGACATCAGACACTGAATGGAGTGAGAGCTGTGGATTACAAAGTCTCCACTCCACATCTTAAATAAGAGAAACCACTGTCATACAATAGGGCAGAGTTTCCATTGCATCATTGTAAGACATTGCAGAGAAGCGCGTGTAAAGCGCACCGAGAATGTTCAACGTTATTGGGCATCCATGGCCGCTTCAAATATGCACAAACTCACAATGTCTATCATAGCGCTCCCCGTGACCCAAGTCAGCGTGGAGCACACATTTTCATCATTGAGGTTTATTCTCCTCTTCTCCGCTTAGGTCGTCCCTGAATGACAAAATTCTGGAGGATATTTTTTTCATCCTCTTGAATAAACAGTTTGGAATGTAGGCCGAGTCATTTGCACTTCCGTCTTTCTTGGTTAATTAACATCAGTTAGGCCTACGGGGAGTAATCAGCTGACAGGAACGAAATTAACCGTTCCGGGAACAATATTTTTTTGTTCTAACCGGTTCGGGAACGTCAATTTATTGGTGGAACCCATAACCGGAAACGTTATAATTCTGTTTCTGTTCGGAACGGAACGTTTGGAAAAAAATAACGGTTCAAAGCCCTGTTGTGAACGTAGGCCTAGGCCAACAATCATAAATTATTTTGGCAAAGGTAGCCTAATTAATTCGACAGGATTAGGTGAACAGGTGAACCTAAGTCACAGTCCACAACAACACATTGTGAAATTAGTGTGTCTGGAGCTTATACATTTTGTATTCTGGCACTTACTACTTATTGATAAATATAAATCTAGGTCTACTAGGTCCTTACTAAGGTTATATTGGTAATAAATCCCTTATTGTACATGAACAAGACATTTGCGAATAAATGTCTAACAACTTTCTGATTTCGCTTAGTACATGACTTACAAGTGACTAACACAGGCATTAATATTGTATGATTAAGTGAGTGCTAATAGATGTAACGCTAAAATAAAGTTTCACAGTTTGTTTAATGGCAATTTTTTTGTGAGGATGACAAAGTTTTGTCTGAGGATGACAATGTTTTGTCTGAGGATGACAAAGTTTTGTCTGAGGATGACAATTTTTTGTGAGGATGACAAAGTTTTGTCTGAGGATGACAAAGTTTTGTCTGAGGATGACAAGGTTTTGTCTGAGGACGACAAAGTTTTGTCTGAGGATGACAATTTTTTTTGTGAGGATGACAAAGTTTTGTCTGAGGATGATAAAGTTTTGTCCGAGGATGACAAAGTTTTGTCTGAGGACGACAATGTTTTGTCTGAGGATGACAAAGTTTTGTCTGAGGATGACAATTTTTTTTCTGAGGATGACAAAGTTTTGTCTGAGGATGACAATTTTTTTTCTGAGGATGACAAAGTTTTGTCTGAGGATGATAAAGTTTTGTCCGAGGATGACAAAGTTTTGTCTGAGGACGACAAAGTTTTGTCTGAGGATGACAATGATTTTTCTGAGGACGACAAAGTTTTGTCTGAGGATGACAAAGTTTTGTCTGAGGACGACAAAGTTTTGTCTGAGGATGACAAAGTTTTGTCTGAGGATGACAATTTTTTTTCTGAGGATGACAAAGTTTTGTCCGAGGATGACAATTTTTTTTGTGAGGATGACAAAGTTTTGTCCGAGGATGATAAAGTTTTGTCCGAAGATGACAAAGTTTTGTCTGAGGACGACAAAGTTTTGTCTGAGGATGACAATTATTTTTGTGAGGATGACAAAGTTTTGTCTGAGGATGACAAAGTTTTGTCTGAGGATGATAAAGTTTTGTCCGAGGATGACAAAGTTTTGTCCGAGGATGAATTTTTTTTTTGTGAGAATGAGAAAGTTTTGTCTGAGGATGACAATTTTTTTGTGAGGATGACAAAGTTTTGTCTGAGGATGACCATTTTTCTTCTGAGGATGACAAAGTTTTGTCTGAGGACGACAACATTTTTTCTGAGGCTGATGCTGAGAACTGATGTCATTTTTTTCTGAAGACGACAACTATTTTTCTGAGGACGACAAAAAATTTTCCGAGGATGACAAAGTTTTTTCTGAGGATGACAATGTTTTTTCTGAGGACGACAATGTTTTTTCTGAGGATGACAACGTTTTGTCTGAGGATGACAATTTTTTTTCTGAGGACGACAAAGTTTTGTCTGAGGATGATCATTTTCCCCCTCAGACTGACAGAGTTTTATGTGAGTCTGATATCGGAGTCTGATATCTGAGGATGTCCTAAAATGAACGCCGTACCAATGCCTGTGCAGGCCAAGACCCACCATAGACTACCAACCATACTTGGCATCTGCACTCATTGTCCTGTATATTTCCTGAGCCAAATGTAATGTAATACTCCCACAGTGAATATGTTCTGACACTGACTATGAACTGAAGTGTGAATTACGTCCTAATGCACTGCTATTATTATACCTGATGCACACATTGATTTCCAAACGCTCACTGGGCTCTTCGATGAGGAGGTGAGAAACGAGATGTAGGCCTACTGTGAGGTTTTGACTGTTTTGAACTTTGTTGGCCACTAGATGTCCTCGTTTGTGTTTTTTGTTTTGCCATTCTGCCATGTGCCTTGGTTCCTTGTTGATTTCACCTAGTCAGGTACTCATGTAATTGGTACCCTCACCTGTTTCTTGATTGATTGACTACTGCTTATAAGCTTCCTCTGTTTTTTGCCCCTTGCTCAGTCTTGGTTTTTCCAGTCTTGTGAACACACAACTCTGTAAGTGCTCTTGACTTTGTTTGAAATTTTGCTAATTGCTTGGAAGGATCATCTGTGCTTTGACTTTTTCCTGGATTTTTATTTGACTTTTATGTTTGCCTATGGATTATTTGCGTTACTTTGATATTGAACTCTGCCAAGCCTTGTTTGCACTTTTTGAAACTTTGAGACTTTGAAAACTTTGAACTTGAACCTGGCTTGCCTCTGCCTCTTTCTGCATCTGAGTTTTAACCATAGTCTAGTGGTAAAGTCTTTGCCTGCCATTCATGCAACCTGGGTTCAATCCTATGGATTTGTTAAATGATAGATTATATAGAGTACTAAAGTTCCCAATTTGTCCTACATTTCTGGTTGTAAATATCTGTCTTTTTTATTTGAATATGTTCATAATGTGTCTTTATTTTAAAGCAATGTCTGTGTTATTCCACATATACACATTTTTGACCTATGTGGAAATTCTAGCGATCAGTTTATTTGAGTGTACAATTAGTTCATATAAATCCCATGCAAATGACAATGAATGTGTTGTGTGTGTGTCTGGTGTGAACTGGTCCATCTTAGCCTCAAGACATTCATTTTTTCCAATAAGCTGAGCGCGTCCTCTGACAAAACCTCTCCAGTCCACAGCAATGGAAGTAAGAGTTGGGCTAATCCCACCAACATGATCACATTGATTTCCTGTCCCAAATAAGGATGTGTTCAAATTATCAGCATCAGGATATATCTTCACGGGCCTCTTCACGATACGCGTATCATATCGGAGGTGTCAGTATCGATACTTCATTTAATAGCATGAATTGAATTTTGAATGCTACTCAGCAACTGTCAGACCTACCGTTTTGTGAAGGCAGTCTTTTACATTACATTGACTACAGTGTAACTGTTGCTCTACAGAAAAAAAGTAACACTTGGTCCTTCATGTCTATTCTCTAAAAATATGAATATAAACAAAAAAAATGAAGGTCTAAAATATTGCGACACACATGATATATTGTAGCGTGACCCCTATATCAGGATGCGTATCGTATCGGGAGGTGGTTGGAGATACTCTCCCCTAGTCCCAAATGTCCATGTCCATTCCACGTAATTTTGTGAGATCAGACCTCTGTGTTCCATGTTTAGAAAACAATGGCAGGTCATAGAGCCTTTCACATACAGATCCACATACAGATCCCCATTGGCATAGTTCCAAAAAAGTTCCAGGAAGTGAAGGTAAAGGTAATTCCTTTCAAATGATTTTCACCTCATCTTTGTTTCTTATGTAGTGGCTCTGTGTTAGTCTCTGGCAAATAGAAAGCCACAGAATACAATTATTTGAATCTAAAGGAATTATGTCACCAACCGACTTCCTGAACCCCGCTTGTCACAACTCTGTGCAGCCTCAACAGAAAGGTGTGGTCATGAAGAGAAGAGAAGAGAAGAGAAGAGAAGAGAAGAGAAGAGAAGAGAAGAGAAGAGAAGAGAAGAGAAGAGAAGAGAAGAGAAGAGAAGAGGGGACGAAGCGAGGCAAGGAGAGAAGAGAAGAGAAGAGAAGAGAAGAGAAGAGAAGAGAAGAGAAGAGAAGAGAAGAGAAGAGAAGAGAATGGTCTGCATTAGGCCTCAACTTTTTGCGGTAGGGGTTTAGCTCACTAGGCTAGGCTGGAGTCAGGAGCAAATTGGGGTCATAACCAAATGAGCAATAGCAGCCTGTAGTGGACTTAGCCATTTGGGGGCCTAAGGCGAATTTAGCTAGGGGGCCCATCGGCAAATTCTTATCACGGTTTTTTAACATAAAATATCTATTTCGAGTTTTTTTATCACGATTTTCCATGAAAAATAAATAATTACAAAAAAAAAAAAATCAGGCAATCTTGGGCTACAACCCTTTCTGGACAAATGTCAATGAATATTTGCAATTTTGCATGCACACATTATACAAACTACAATGTGAAATGTTCTGTAATCTCCTTTTCACTTTAATATTAGAGCAGAATGATTTTTCCCCGCTCAATTAGGTGTTATTTCATGTTTGCTTTCCAGTCACCTAGAATATTTTAATTGATGTTGATGTTGGATTTCATGGAAGACTTTTAAATGCCGCTGTGAGGAGTAGACACAGTAGGCGACAGGTGACAGACCAGCGATTTGCAGGCATTTGCGTTTTCACGTGGATATTGTCTTCGTGGACGTTACAGACACCCTAAGTTCCATCCCCCCGAGGAGGAGACACACTGTGGCAGTCTCCTCCAGTCTGCATAGTGCAGCATCAAATGAATGGCAACAAAGCAACATCACGTTACTTTCTGGAGTTGGTGAAGAGTTTCTGGGACTATGTGCTTCAATCCACAAGTAGCTTACCTGTGATTACGCCAATAGGGTCATTCCATGCCAAATCTCCGAATCATCCCGCACGACCATCTCAGATTTGGCAGAAAAAAATCAAGGAGGTTCACAAACGTCCCAATAGGAAAAGTGCAAAATTATAGCTCTCAATTCCTCACAGTTTTGTCATTAAAAATGTTTTTGTCAGGTACCCCCCTGACTCGTTCGGAACAGAGTTCTCAGAGAGCCCACTTTCAGATTGCCGTATCCAAAAAACTGCTTTAAGTAGGTCCTTACAAATTTCAAGGGGTAACATTTGGAACATGTACTTGTGAAATGTCGATTTTCACTTATCCTCTTGTCATTTACCACCGTTTTCTGGGGGCTTAAAGTTGCTTGAAAAATTCTCACCTTTGAATTTGTGGGCATCTTTGAAGGACTGTGGTAAGCACAGTTTTAAAGACAGAGGTTTGATATGGACACTGTATGTTCCCAACCATTCTATGCATGTTGTGTTGAAAGACTGATCTTCTGCGATGAACAGTTTAGAAGATATGAAGTCTTTAAAATGGAAAATCTGAAACTTGGTGCCATCTTTGCCATGGCATTAAAAAAAAATGTCACGACTCACCACCATATTATCAACAGTTTTGGAAAGATTAGATGTCTGTTCTTAACATTTCCAAAAACTGTGATGGTATTCTGCCTCATTTGGTCACAATGATTTTTCAAAAACCCACTGTTGGGTGACTTCCATAGCTCCTATGAAACATTGATATTAGAAGCATCTTCTCCATGTTATACAAAAGAAATGACAGAACTCACCACTATGACATTTACAGTTTTAGAAAGACTCAATGTCTGTTTTTAACATATCCAAAAACTGGGGTGGTGCTCTGTCTCATTTTTTAAGAATGGACTTGTAAAAACGGCTGTGTGACATCTTCAGCTTGCTGCTCTATTGAGGTGGGGCCCCTGCTCTGATCTTTGCAGGCTACACGGGGGCCCTATCTACCAGTATTTGCCATGAGGCCCTATGTACAATTGTTCCGCCACTGTGAATGACTTGAGCAATTTGAGTCAGACATTTTTGATACAAGATATTTGACTTGAGCATTTTCGACACACTCAATATAATACGGCAAAAAAGTAAAAGTGGCTGTTGACAGAGTTTTTTTTCAGCTTTTTCCTGAAACTACATTTCAGTAAATCAAAGGTTATAGACGTGTGTAAACTTCATCTTTAGGCACTGAAAACCAAATACTGGAATAAAGTGATGAAATGTTGAATCACTGAAACATCCCCGTAGATCTTGAAACAAGTACATCCTGACTATCACTACATCTCAATGCTTTTTATTACAATTCATATCAATCTTTAATAACTTATTTACCAACTTTGGTGAAGTTCTAAGGTCTGCTGTGGATTATTTTGGATTGTGTTTGAGATATTATCTTTTATCATGTAACTATTTTTTCCCCACATTTGGTTTCTATTGCACTCCATGCACACGTGCATGTCCAATTGTGCAAACTCATCAGAGTCAATATAGAACATCATATAATGATACTTCCATTGATTAGCTCTATGACAGAAGCGTCCCTCAGTGAGCATTCAGTCAGTATTGCAGTGGCCTAGCACCATGCTCAGGGTAGCTCAGTCATGGTGATTGGAGGGGCAGGACAGCTGTTTAGTCAGGTTACCTCCTTACGAACTGTCTCCTTTTGCATCATCACTGTTTTTTTCTCTTCTCCATGATAATACAAGTGTCCCACCCCCCCAAAAAAACCATGACAAAGGTGACCTGTTCATAGAACTTGGCCCCGCCCCAGTCCTAACCATGACCGAGGAACCTAGCGCATTGTATTGGTTCATGGCAAAGGTCAGTGTGTTGAAAAATGTGATATGCAGCTTTATAAACAGAGCAATGTTGCAGAAGTCATGTGAAATTTGCAATGTAATGAAGTAAATCTTTTATGTCTGAGGAGGGACCAAAATTGCCTGAAATGTCACAAAATTTAAATGAAGTAAATGGGAACATCGGTGTTGTGTTTCTTATTTCATTACTTTTTCATCAGAATATCTTTACAGCTGACAGAAATTTGTTTTAAAAAAAACACATCCTGAAATAAAGTTTGGTAAACATCCTGTATCAAGACTATGTCATAACAATGCTACTTTACCAATCAGAATGATTTAATTAATTTATCACTACTGCAATTCAAGACTTACTTTATGGTATAATGGCAAAATGTTAACTCCTACAGTGTTGAGGTTTAAACACATGGCCATAACCTTTAATTCACGAACATTTAGTTACCAAAAAATGTTGTTACCTAAAAACTAAAAGAAAAATAATAATGGTATATAAATCACTCAACTGTTTCTTATTGTGTGCTTCAAAAATACTCAAGTCACATTTCTTGTATCAAAAATGCCCAAGTCAAACTGCCTGTCATTCACTGTGTCAGCCCAAATAGATTGGCACCCAAAAGTCTGCAAAGGTCATGATTATGGCCCCTACCACAAATTCAGGAGGGCCCTGGACAAATGCCTTGCTTGTCCCCCTATAGCTCCGCCCCTGGTAATTCATGTGACTTAGGCATTTTCACAGGAGCTGCTGATGTAACAGCAAAGGGTTTTTCAAGAGTTGTTACAAGACATTGATGCAAAACACCATCCCAGTTTTTGGATATGTTACAAACAGACATCCTATCTTTCCAAAACTGTTCAGTTCATTGTGGTGATTGCTGTCATTGTTTTTGTATAGCAAGGCAAAGTTGCCCCCCAATATCAGATTTTCATAGGAGCAGTGGAAGTGACACAACAGTGGGTTTTTAAAAAATCATTGTGACCAAATGAGGCAGAATACCATCCCAGTTTTTGGATATGTTAAGAACAGACATCTAATCTTTCCAAAACTGTTGATAATATGGTGGTGAGTCGTGACATTTTTTTTAAATAACGTGGCAAAGATGGCACCAAGTTTCAGTTTTTCCATTTTAAAGACTTCATATCTTCTAAACTGTTCATCGCAGAAGATCAGTCTTTCAACACAACATGCACAGAATGGTTGGGAACATACAGTGTCCATATCAAACCTCTGTCTTTAAAATTGTGCTTACCACAGTCCTTCAAAGATGCCCACAAATTCAAAGGTGAGAATTTTTCAAGCAACTTTAAGCCCCCAGAAAACGGTGGTAAATGACCATAGGATATGTGAAAATCCACATTCCACAAGTACATGTTCCAAATGTTACCCCTTGAAATTCACAAAGACCTACTTAAAGTAGTTTTTTAGATACAACACTCTGAAAGTGGGCTCTCTGAGAAGTCTGTTCCAAATGAGTCAGGGGGGTACCTGACAAAAACATTTTTAATGACAAAACTATGAGGAATTGAGAGCTATAATTTTGCACTTTTCCTATTGGGACGTTTGTGAACCTCCTTGATTTTTTTCTGCCAAATCTGAGATGGTCGTGCGGGATGATTCGGAGATTTGGCGTGGAATGACCCAATAGAAAGATAATATCTTGCTACTTTTGGCATTTTCACCAAATCAGCTTTGTCAGGTCTGGTTCGTCAGGCAGACTGCAGGCTATGTGTTTGTTAGCATGCTGTTAGCATGCTTTTAGCGAACTGTTATGTTCATGCAATGTCATTTTTTAGCCAAGAGCAGTCACCTTCTAACACCACCCTAAATATCCGTAATTAGCAGTGAAAAAGTATCTGTGTTCAATTTAGGTGACTCCTATAACTTGTAGCGCAGTCACAGGTCCATCCATTTTCATTCAAATTTTAACTTTGGCTACAAAGTTGACATGGCTACTAGCCATAGCACGTTTTAATCAACATTAACACCTCTAAGTACCCTCTCCTTAATAAGTGCAGAGATCCCTAAACAGTAATGGCAGGTTGAAAACACGTGAATTTAGCAACCTTAATGGGCCATTACATCTCTGGCTGGAAGCCTTTCACAGTGACCTACAGATGTAGCTACAGAACATGTTGCAACAATGTTATGCCCATTCATCTGTGGACGTTTCTGTTGATGTGCACCGGATGGAGCTGAAATGCTCCAAGGGGTACGTGATGTGAAAAAAGTTTGGGAAGCACTGCCACAAAAACATGTGTGCTCAGACAACAATGATAACACTTCTTTCTGTGTTTCTAGAATATGTAATGTCATGTAATATGATGTAAACGAGGAATTTTTAGGGGTGTAATGGTATACAAAAATCACAGCTCGGTATGTACCTCAGTTTTGGGGTCACAGTTTGGTACCTTTTCAGTATGGGACCAAAATGGGGGGGGGGGGGGGGGGGGGGGGGGGGGGCGCATTTCCTTCCCCAGTACTTTGTTTATACACCAAAATATTGTCAAAATTCAAATGAAAAAAATGCATTCAAAATGTCATTTAAAATGATGAAGATTAAGTAGGGAAGATTAAAGAATTAGGATTCATATGTATGAGTATACTGTGATTGACACTTTAAAATTGGGAACACTGATGATGGGCTAGACGAGAGTACCGAAATGTTTGTATACTACTTTGTATTCCGCTTTTATCTGTGCTGACGTTTGCTTGCTGTATGATTGGTGGTGTTCTAGTCCATCATTTTAAGCATGCATATGACCTTGTGACCCTTAGTCCTAGTAGTGGGGGACTGCAACAGCTTCTTAATGTGCTCTGACTATGGTGTACAATTTGACATTAAGTATAACTCCAGCAAAAGTGCTGTTTTAATTTGTAGAACTAAACAGGAAAAGCCTTACATTTCCTGTTTTTACATTGTCAAATAATCCACTTGATGTTTATAAAAAGATAAAATACCTAGGCCACTGGATTACAGATGATATGAATGATGACATACTCAGATAGTGCTGTAAGCTATGTGACAAGCAAACACTATAGCCCGTAAATTTACATTTTACTCCACACAAGTCAAAGTGGCTCTGTTCAAGGCATGCTGCACACCGCTATACACTGCACATCTCTGGATGTCTTACAAAAAAAACAGTATGCAGAAACTACAACTTGCATACAACGATGCTCTAAGAATTTTACTTAAGGTCCCCAGAGGTGTTAGTGATAGCCAGATAGTTGTATGGGACCGGGGAACATAGGACCCTCTTCTAAAAAGGTTTCTATGTTCCCCGCATTGTATGTTTCCGAGTTTTCAAATTGTGCCCTTCCCAAAACCATCCCTAAACATAACCTGTCAGTAATGCAATGTTTCTGAGTTGTAAATTTGTGCACTGAGCAAAACCATCCCTAAACCTAACCTGTCAGAGGTGCAACAACAACCTGCGCTTTGCCTTGTGGCAGCAGTCTACTTGGAAGCAGGGGGGGAACATAGAACCCTTTTTGGAAAAAAAGGGTTGAGGGGAACATAGGACCCGGGGAACATAGGGATGACCCCGGTTGTGTATGCAGGAGTAAGCACACTGCATGCACTTTAAGAAAAATAATCTACCAGTTTTCACAGCGCCTGGATGATTCCTCCAGTAACATGATGGTGACACTCACTAACCCATTGGTCTGTAGCGCAAGGTACTCATGCAGGCTCAGAACGCACTGGATAAAATGTCTCTATAGATTTTAATTATTTTGTATTGTACTTTTTTCTTTTTGTTTTTCTTATTGTTTGCTGTGTGTGGGCAGGGCTGGACTGGCCATCTGGCATACAGGGCATTTTCCCGGTGGGCCCGCAGTCCTCATGTGCTTGTTTGTTTTGTTTGTATGTTCGTTTGCTATGTTTTCCCATAGAGACCAACCCTCTATTTAGATGGGGCAACAAATTGGCCTATCTTAATTACAGTGGACCACGTGCATCTATTGTATTGTAGAAAAGCAGGGGACTGTGTGACGGGCTGTTCTATGCCAAAAATGCCGGGACTGGTTTATGGTCCCAGACCAGCCCTGTGTGTGGGGATCCTGTCTGATTGTACTGGTCTGTCCTGTGTGTGGGGTTCCTGTGTGATTGTACTGGTCTGTCCTGTGTGTGGGGTTCCTGTCTGATTGTACTGGTCTGTTCTGTGTGTGGGGTTCCTGTGTGATTGTACTGGTCTGTCCTGTTTGTGTTTTTATGTTTCCTTCTGTATTACGTGACTGTGGACCAAGAGCCCGGCAAATAAACTGAATTGAATTAAATTGAATTGATTACGGCTTTTGCAATACAGATTTTCATGAATTGCATCCAGCTCCTTTGTGCGGCCTCCTCTTTCCTTACTGTTAATGACAAACAGCTACCCACCACTTACCTGATTGAGGGAGCAATGGCATCTTGTAAAAAAGGGGGGGCAATCGTCATTCCAAGATACAGCCATTCAGGCATGACACCACTGCGACGTCCCGTCATTCCGACAGTTTGATACCACCATTCCGACACTTAAATGTCACCATTCTGAGACTTGTGGGGAGCTGTCCATGGTGCTTAATGTTTCCCTTAGCGACACTTTCATCTCTCCGATGGCCTGGCAGTGCCAAGGAGTGTCCACGGTGCTGATATCACGACACTCTAGCCAATATGGTCACTGTGAGCTGCGTCAAATATAATTAATCAAACTTAATCCGCCAAACAATAATTCATAGCAGCACCCGAGAAAATACCACTGTTGTAAAAAAAAATGGCATAACCTATTTTCAACAGCAATGGTTTTCAAGCGTTTATGAAGAAATGTCCCCCTTGACCTAACCATAATCATGCCAACACCCCCTAACCTCATCATAAGTATGCCAACACCCCCTAACCTCATCATAATCATGCCAACACCCCCCTAACCTCATCATAATCATGCCAACACCCCCCTAACCTCATCATAATCATGCCAACACCCCCTAACCTCATCATAAGTATGCCAACACCCCCTAACCTCATCATAAGTATGCCAACACCCCCCTAACCTCATCATAATCATGCCAACACCCTAGCCTGATAAACCAGACTAAATGTGGATGTCTAATTTATTCTGGCCTCGATGCATAATACATCCGAAGATTGTTGATGAGAACAACCTTCCCTCAAAACCCTGCCCGCTTTGATTCAAAACACATCTTTGCGTTGTAATTGGTTTGCCAGATTCATGGCATTCTGGCTTCATTATGCGAGGCCAGACCCACCCGTAGACAAAACATTTTGCCGTCCAGCGGGTGGCGCTGGTTCACCAGGCTACCAACACCCCGTAACCTCATCATAAGTATGCCAACACCCCCTAACCTCAAGCATACCAACGACCCCCACCCAACAACATGACATTAAATATTATTGAAACATCGCAGCCTCATTATAATACATTTCTGAATGCTATTATTGATTGCTCTGTATGATTATTAGCTGTATGAAATGTAAAACTATATAACTTTTCCCTCCATTTTATTTCTAACCAACGACAGCTAGGAGTGGGCATTTGAAACAGATCTTCAGTGGGGGTGAGCTAGAACAAACAGGTCCCAGCTCTCCTTGAGATAGCATCGACGTGTAATCTGAGTCATTCAATGATCTTACAGAACATTATTGTCATTTTGAATGGGCATTTTCAGCAACCCCATTTGTGACTGAGTGCCCCCCTCTCAGCTGTCTTGCTCTCAATGCCCCCCAAGGGCCTGAAGATGCCCCCTGGAGGGCCATAGAGCCCCCGTTGAGAAAGACCAGACTAGAGAATAGAGGCTTTAGTAAGGGGGGATTGATTTAAAATAACAGGATGTTTCATGTACAACTTGTGGAATTCCATGAGAGTTGAAGGTAATATGACTCAAAAGAAGTTGCGAACAACAAATACCATTGCTGCTCATAACATCAAAGTTTGATGGACTGTGCATTCAGATGTAGCTGTTAGTGGCTCCCTCTGGTGGATAATAATGGCAACAGCAGTTATGGAAGCCCATTTTACTCTGTCAACTGCAGGAGCCATGGGTACAGTATACTGTACCAGTGGTTCTTAACCCTTGTGTTGTGTTCATAGTCTGCATACACCTGTGGTGTTCGGGTCATTTTTGACCTGTGATAACAAAACTCAGCCAGAAAATACCTAAAAACACTTGTTTTCAATCTACTTTTGTTTTTCATCTCATGGTTAACTTGGTATGTATTTGTAAAGTGTCGCTAAGGGAAACAATAAGCACCACGAGCATGGAGAGCTCCCCTCAAGTGACGGAATGGTGAAATTAAAGTGTCGGAATGGTGGTACCAAACTGAAAACATATGAGTAGACGCCAGAAATACATCTGTACTCCTTTCACAACAAGAGATATGACGTATTGTAGTGTTTGGGACTGTCCGGCAGCCATATTGGATTTGTAATATGAAAAAGCTGGCAATTTTTTTTTTAGGCAAGAAATATATTTTCCTCCCCATGAATCACCAAACTGAAGAAAAAGGTCAACCAACAGCTCTTCAGAAGTGCATACAACAACCAAAAAGCTATGGCCAGGTCAGTTTTGACCCAAACACCACAGATGTAACTTTTGTTTTTGCACCTTTGAAATTTACTAAAATGATAAAACATATTTTTGTGTTTAAATGATTGTGATTGAGGATTAGATGAACCCTCATTCCAAGAAAATAAAGGAAAGTGTGGTTTTTTCACACTAAAACTTGAAAACGGGTCATAAATGACCCGAACACAACACAAGGGTTAACCTTTTTTCTTGAAGTACCCCCTAACCTGTGCCCAAGACAAGCCGCGCACCCCAACCCAAACGTCTACACGTGTATACACACTAAAAAAATGCTTTAAAGGATCAGTTCAGTCAATTTCAACATGCAGTTGTAATGCTCACACTACCCTGGACTTGTCAGTACCTGAGGCTTTTCTTTCTTCTTCTCCAGCCTTTTCCGAGATCATTGTAATGGGGGCAGCATTTTGTTTACATTTCAAAAAAAACATTTAATTAACATTATTTAATCAGAAAAACATCTGAAAGGTTATAAAACATCAGCAGACAACTAGCAAACAGCGTACCTTTTGGGAAAATATTTGGAGTAGACCTATGTTATTTTTTAGAAAATGTAAATAAACGCTGCCCCTATTATAATATCTCGGAAAGGGCTTAGCTTGGTCCTTTAAGTGATCAATTGCAATGATTCTTGCTTTAGACTTAAATGACTTAACATGGCGACCAAAACATGTTTTAATATGATCCTCCTTTGGCCTGATTATTATGTTTGGAAGCAGAAGTTTGGTCACATCCTCAACACAAACAAAATTCTGCACGTCCCCTGAAATCTCTGGCAACCTCAAACACAAACAAAATTCTGCACATCCCCTGAAATCTCTGGCACACCCCCAGGGGGTGCCTGCACCCCAGGTTAAGAATCACTACAGTATACGGACAAGGACATGCATGGTCAAAAAAGCTACGCGCCTTCCCTGCTGTGCAGACGTCAACTGAGTGGCATGTCTCTCATCCTATATCTAAGGCATTCCATGGAATCCTGCTAACCAATCAAAACTCAGCTTTAACAATAGAGTTCTAAATCAGCATATTTTAATCATGACTAATCTAAAACTATGAAATATTTAATAATGTCTTATTTAAATTCAAAAATGTGAATCCAAATGACTACAATTTGGCTCTAACAGAAAGAATGGGAACTGTTACAAATGGAGGATAGAGACAGAGAGAGAGAAAGAGAGAGAGAGAGAGACAGAGAGAGAGAGAGAGAGAGAGAGAGAGAGAGAGAGAGAGAGAGAGAGAGAGAGAGAGAGAGAGAGAGAGTGGGGAGATAGAGATAGAGAGGAGATCAGAGATGTGAAAAGTCAAAGTTAAAAAAAGAAGCTCAGTTTCCTTCCAATACAAGTACCTGATCTGAGTAACCAGTAGACCCGTGTACTTATCTTACCATCAGCTAACTCTTGTTTGTGGTTGGTCCTCAAGATTTTTTGTGCTGTGTTTGACAATTACCAAACATGGACGTTCACTTTTCATCAGGCATGTCTCCTAATGACTAGCCTGCTTTTCCTGTGTAGGCTAACAATGACGACAGCTTCACCTGTGTAGGCCAACAATGATGACAGTTTCCAGCAGTGTGTGCGTATGTGTATGTGTGTGTGCATTCGTGCGTGCGTAACAGACGAGACCTTGTGTTGTGTTTTCAATCGGTTCTTCTTTTATTCTGAAGAAAGGACATTAAGACATGGTTGAGGACGGGCTGCATATCGTCCAGGGCACCGGCCTTTACATATCCAAAACGAACTGAGCACATATACAAGAATATTCATAATGACAAATAAGCCAATAACAACATGTACCTGAAGAAAGGCATGGTTGAGGACGGGCTGCATATCGTCCCGGGCACCGGCTAAAAATAGTAGCGTGAAACAAAGGAATGTCAGCATTCATAAATACTGCAAGATTTTCATAAGCCAGATCTATAACCATGGAGCAAATGCACCCACACACAACGTTACACTCTCGTAAGTTAATGTCTAGATTTAGAGTATCTTGAAGTAAGGGGCTGAATCTATAAACGTGACCTACCCTTTACATAATCAAAAACAAACTGAAAGATACCAGCGCTTTGTTCCCATAACCACTTGCGCTCTTAAAGGGTCAGCGTAGCATTTCACCAGCAATATACACAGTGGCGAGTGGAAGAAATTAAACCTGTTACACGTGCGTGCGTGTGTGGCATCTGCACTTATTGGTCTATATATTCCCTGTGCATTTTGTATCTGCAAGGGTTGTCGGCTATGGTGTTGTCCTCGATTGTAAGTCGCTTTGGTTAAAATCGTCTGCCAGTTCTAATGTAATGTAGAGTGATATAAATTGACTTCATTTATACTGTAATGAAAATGAATAGTAAATGCACTGCAGCTGAGGACATTTGTATTGAATGTCAACGGTACAAACTTTTCCAGTAGAACACAAGGCCAAAGTGCAAACAAGGCCAAAGTGCAAACAAGGCCAAAGTGCATGCACACACACACACACACACACACACACACACACACACACACACACACACACACACACACACACACACACACACACACACACACACACACACACTTCCAGTAAAACACAAGGCCAAAGTGCACGGATGCATGGATGCTTGCACACACACACACACACACACACACGCACACACACTCAGAGACACCTGTCATTTCTCAAGTAGGCCTGCTGTGTGTGACCATGACTACACTGAATTCTAGGTGAGCATCACACAAGCCCACCAGTCGGAGGCAGGGGTCTGGTTTCCTGTGACTGCAAAGATGTGAGCGTTATCACCACAATGCATTTGCAGAGAAGTGTGTGTGTGTGTGTGTGTGTGTGTGTGTGTGTGTGTGTGTGTGTGTGTGTGTGTGTGTGTGTGTTGTGTGTGTGTGTGTTGTGTGTGTGTGTGTGTGTGTGTGTGTGTGTGTGTGTGTGTGTGTGTGTGTGTGTGTGTGTGTGTGTGTGTGTGTGTGTGTGTGTGTGTCTGTTTGCATGTACATGGAGGGTCTCTTTCAACTGGAAAAACCCACCTAGAATTAAAATTAGAATAGTTGTGGTCACAAACAGCACTTACTGTAGGAAATGACAGGTATGTGGTGTGTGCGAGCGAGCGCCCGTGTGTGTGTGTGTGTGTGTGTGTGTGTGTGTGTGTGTGTGTGTGTGTGTGTATGTGTGTGTGTGTGTGTGTGTGTGTGTGTGTGTGTGTGTGTGTGTGTGTGTGTGTGTGTGCGTGTGTGTGTGTGGTTAGGGTTAGCGTGTGAATATAAAGCGCTGCTGGTGTTTGTGAGTCTTGTATGAAGCTGCAGACAATGTTGGTGGTCGTGCTTCTCTGCTGTCTCCGTCTCTCAGGTAAGTTACGGACACTTCGACAGCTCAACACTATGGTGTGTGTGTGTGTGTGTGCGCAAGTGTGTGTACGTGCGTGCGTGTGAGAGAGAGAGACTGTGTGTGTAGAGTGCCAAGGCACTGGACAAATTTGT
>NW_026945819.1:267500-272500 GCF_034702125.1 Engraulis encrasicolus | reverse complement strand
TCAGCGAGTTAAAGGGGCATTCCACCGGTGGAGACATGAATATTGTATTGAAAGTGGGTCATATATATAATAATAATAATAATAATTGTATTTGTATAGCACTGTTTCATACAAGGCATGTAACTCAAAGTGCTCAACAAATGGGAAAAGAACACAATTGTTAGAGATAAATTTAAAAGGAGAGGTATAGAGGAGAGGCAGAGATAGCAGGAAGGCAGAGGAAGAAGAGATAGACAGAGAATGTAGAGTCATAAGGTCAACGAAGGTTAGGACCAAGATTCATAAGTCATAGATCGTCACACAGAGATTGGGCGCTCAGGTGCTCAGGTGCTCAGGTGCGGCCCCTGGTTGCATCAGGGGTGAGGAAAAACTCCCTTTCGCTTGATCCATAGTTTGTGAGGGGGAAAAAAAGCTCAATATAGTAGAATGGTAGCATAAATTTCTAATGTGGTGCCTTCTTGATGGTCTGCACTGTCTCCGATGGCAAAGACGGCTTCTGCCAGGTAAGATGGCAGGTTCCCACCTGCCTGAGAGGCTTCCAGGTAACATGGATCACAGCAGACTAGATCAGGTTGTCGCCATCGATCAACATTGAAAAGTATGTCAGTGAGAACTCCAGTCACAAGTTGAGTGGTATTAAACACATTCAGCACATTTAAAGTCGACCACAAATTTTCACGAGATGATGGGCTCGGACCAGTTTGATCTACGTCTCAACAATCTTCTGATGTATCGTTCATCGGGGCCAGACTAAATTAAATATCCACTCTCACATTTAGGCTGGTTTATCAGGCTACTGGCCAAGAGGTTTCCACCAGATACGGTTGATATTTTAGGTCAAGAGCTTTCCAAATACATTAGCCTGTACTTGCCATTTGTATGCTGCAGTCAATTTACATTTCCCTCCACCCTTAAACTTTCTCGCCATTTCCAGTGATAAGCAAGTCATGACTTGGTTTTACCAGGTATTTTGAAATATGTGTCACTGGAATGTAATCAATTAATCCATTTTGCCCATTACTGGCCATTTCAAATTCCAAGAGTTTACCCCTCCCGCCAGAGTAACCGGTTTTCAATGTCATGATCAAATGTTAATGATTGGGTAAAATTAGACACACCCACCAGAATTTCTCAATTTGCCCGATCCATACCTAGGCTGTGAATGAATTGGATGTTGCATTACCTTCTGTAAGCTGCAAATGAAAAAGTACGAGGGTATGTCCAGATAAGAGTAGGATTTCATAAACAGAGAGGAGTTGGGAGAACTGAACTAGGCCAGTGACCAATGACTGGCTGTGTGTTGCCATGGTGACTGCTAATCGTAGCGGGTGGTGGTGTTTGTGTGTTGCCAGGGTGACTCCGGGGGTCCGCTGGTGTGCTGGAAGGGGAAGAGTAGAGTTCTGTACGGCACCACAGCCTACACTGATGTCCCCTGCGACAAGCCGGGTTACCCAGAAGTCTACATGAGGGTGCCCTTCTTCCTGCCTTGGATACGCTCTGTCATGGGGGACAATTGATGTGGAAATGAAGACACTCATTGGAAATGTAGACACCCATTGGAAATGTAGACACCCATTGGAAATGTAGACACCCATTTCAATGCATCTCTTCATCATCACCCATCTCTTGATTTAATTTTGTAACTTGTGCTGGGATTTTAGCCTGATTATCATCGACTATCAAATCTCTTCGAAACCTGGTCTGACCAAGACCATAACAATTAACATTTCCCAAATAGCCTCCCTTGGTCTGCTAATGATTGTTTGCTTCCCAACAAAGTGGGAGGAGTTCCTGTATTTGCAGGAACTCAGAAAGTACTTGCATTGACTCTTGACCTGACCTTGACGCTGAAGCTGTTGCGTTGCTTGGAGGGCACGGCCTGGCTACTGTGATTTGGCCAGGACGCTCTTGTAAAAGTGATTTGTTATCTCAATGGGTCGATTTTTCTTGTGAAATAAAGGCTTAAAACAATGCAGTCAGTGTGGTTAATTATACAGTACGGATGCCATCATTCTAATTTGTGTTTCAAGATTGAGTAGATGAGCACAATCTTTTTATTTTATTTTATAACCATATTTATGGTCATTTTATCCTTTTATTGACCACTGCACTTTATGTCTGTCTTGTGGTATGTTCCTGTCTTTACTGTATGTGCTTATGTCTTGCTGCACACCTAATCCCCCCTTTTGGGGACAATAAAGTTGAAAAGTGAGCAAAGATGAGCAAATGAGCAAAGTAGATAACAACTAGATGGCCAACCTGGGCCCTCATTTACCAAGCGTTCTTAGGCACAGATCCTGTGCGTAAAGCGTGCGTCCAATCATTCCTGAGCGAAGTGTGGGATTTATGAATTTGTACTTGAACATAGAAATGTCCCTAAATTTACGAACGCCTCAGACCATGCGTGCGAGTGGAAGACACGTGAAATTGAAACAATATTGACTGTGCAGGATACAGTTTGCTTTGAAATACAGTAAAGTATGACAGTTAGTTATTTGCACAGTGATTTGGAAGATGTGAGATTTATCAAGTCACAAATGAAGTCACAAATCAAGTCACAAATGATCACAGGACAGGATTAAATAGCTGTTTTGCACTTTGGTGAATTTTACATCAAATTTAAAGTACTTTATAAGAACATTTGATGATGTTTTGTTTGCCCCCATAGACTTGCATTGCTACGCTTAATTTGGCTATACTGTTAAACTAGGCAATGGAAACACATAGAAGAAAATTATATGCACATTCATGAATAAGGCTGGGAAATACTGCATATATGTGAAAATGAGGGTGGACTGTTCCTTTAAAAGAAGTTACAAACAACAAATACCATTGCTGCTCATAACTTCATAACTTTGATGGACTGTGCATTCAGATGTAGCTGTTAGTGGCTCCCTCTGGTGGATATTAATGGCAACAGCAGTCATGGAGGCCCATTATACTCTGTCAGCTGCAGGTGTCATGGGTTCAGTATATGGACAAGGACATGCATGGTCAATAAGTTACGTGCCTTCCCTGCTGTGCAGATATCAACTGTGTGGCAAGTTTCTCATCCTATATCGAAGGCATTCCTATTATTTCTATCATCTTTCTTTATTTTATCATTTAACCACCAAAATACTGGGTTGGTTACCAGACAACGCCAGACGCATGCATGATGCGGGCATCAGAAGCGCCAGGCGTCATCTTAGAATTCAGCATAGTGACATCAGACAAAAAAGACGTAGCGAAGGCGGAAGTAGTGATTATTGACATTCATTTGGATATCACCATTAATGGCGCAGTTGTTTAGGAAAGGTTCAAGAAACCGTTTAGCTGGGACCGGGCTGGTCGAGTCGGGACAATGTGGGTGTTTACGCACACTGTTGCCAGCCGCAAGTATGTTGCTCTACTCTCTTCCCTCTGTATACTTTAGATGCCAGTATGACTAAAGGGATGATTCGTTTCTGTGGCCCGTCACCGACATAACTTCCCTCGCCTCCAGACCAGCATTAGATCATTTTTGAACGGTCGTGCAAAAAAACAAAACATATTGTCACTTTATGTTTCTAACGTGCCAATGCAAAGTTTAGAGTAGAAAAAAGTGACAACACTTCCAAATAAGGGGCCATAATTAACAGCAAAGTAGCTATAACCTAATACTTTAGTAAGGGTTAATAATCATTACTTAACGCCACATTAGACACATATTAATTGTTATTAATGCATATGTCAAACATTAGCAAGCAGTTACTTAACTATTAGATAACTATTACCTTGTGTTACAAGTTCTTAGCATAAAAAAATATTTAACTAATACATAAGTAAGGGTACAGTAATAGTTAAGTAGCTATTAGGTCATACTTAACTACTTAACACTTACTTAATACAAAAGTAAGGCATAACTAATGATTAAATAATACCGAAATATTGTTGTCTGTAGATTGCGTACCCATCATGCACTGCACTTCTTGGAGCTAATATTTTCTGACATTAACTTAATAATCACAAAGGAATGGTTTAGTTTCGCTTCAAAACTATTACTCTTCATAATGTTCTGCATTTATTGTAGGGTTTTTACCATTAAAACTAATAAGTGGTATATGAACAAATTACATCTCATCACCCCACCATCATTGAGAAGTGTACGTCCAATCCTTGCTATATAATGGCTCCTGTTGCCATTAATACAGTGATTTGAATGAGTGAAAACTAGATGTCACAGTAGATTAATTACTTTTTACTTAATTACTATTAGGTATGCTCAGCCAACTCTATTATAAGGGTCCCAAACACCAATATCTGTCGATTAATTAACCATTAGTTATCCGCAGCCAACTCTAATATAAGGGTCCCAAATACCAATATCTATCCATTAATTAACCATTAGTTATCCTCAGCCAACTCTTATATAAGGGTCCCAAAACCCAATATTTATGTATTAATTAACCATTAGTTATGCCTTAATTTTGTATTAAGTAAGTGTTAATTTTGGTCCTTAGTTAAGTATGACCTGATAGCTACTTAACTATTAACTGTGCCCTTACTTATCTATTAGTTAAATAATGATATGCTATTAACTTGTAACACAAGGTAATAGTTATCTAATAGTTAAGTAACTGCTTACTAATGCATTAATAACAATTAATTTGTGTCTAATGTGGCATTAAGTAATGATTATTAACCCTTACTTAAGTATTAGATTGTAGCTACTTTACTGTTAATTATGGCCCCTTATCTGGAAGTGTATAAGAAAGTTTGGAGTGCTTACCAAACATCGCTGCCTTTGTAATTTCCCCGCTTTGGGTGGAGGTAGAAGGCTGGTGGATCGGGTGGCAGTAAGGACAGGTATTTCTCCAAAGAGACAACAGGGCACTGGGCATCTCCAGGCTGCTCGTACATGAAACCCATTAACCTCTTCTTATTTCGTTCTGCGTGGTCCTTGGTGCTTTCGTTAAAAGTCAGGGTGGTATACTTAAAACCATTGTCGTCCACGCATATTTTGAACGACTCCGGTTTCA
>NW_026945819.1:262500-265000 GCF_034702125.1 Engraulis encrasicolus | reverse complement strand
CAAGTGGCAAGTCAAACATGAAACGCCTTCTAAGGAAAACAAAACACTTTAAAATAAATATGTTCATGCTGCACAACAAGAACAATGCACTGCACATTATTTTGATAGTTATACTATTCTTCTTTATTTTTTATTCCTAACTTAAATCCTGGAAATGATGAATGACTGAAATACTTTTGTACACATTGTAATAATCCAGCATGTTGGTAGGCCTATATCTCATATCTACCAACAGATGATCACAGTTTTCTTTCACTTTCTACTACTTTCAGTCATGTTAGCTTTGATTGTTAATATTGTTTACATTCTCATCCAAAGTAATGCACTCTGAGATATTGTAATTGTCTCAGAGCAATTGCCACAATGAAAATATGTTCATTGCTAATGTCAGCACAGATCCAGCCTGCATTGTCTCACAGAGATAGCATTGCAGTGGTGTCCAATCTCCATGTCGAGGGTCCATCAGTCATGGAGGAGGAGGATGAAGGGGTGGGGCACTTCTTTGGTCCTTGTACCTCCTCCTTGTTTATCATCACTTTTGCTCTTCTCCATGGTGATAGAACTGCCCCACCCCCCCCAACCTTGCCCATGACAGAGGTAAACTGGTCACAGAACTGTGCCCCGCCCACTTCAACACCATGGCCGTGGCATTCAGAACATGGTTTAGAACCACTACTGGATTCAATTGTCAATGAACTAAGGCAGTTCACTGGGTATAAATGAATGTTATGCACAAGTAACATTGATCCAAAGGTGTCAAATGTTAACATTATGAGATAAATGCATGAAATAAAAGACTGTCCCAGGAGGTTATAGGTTGTCACAGTCTTCTACAAATGTCTGACTACATCAAATAAAGCATCAGGGTTAATAATTGCTCAATTGTTTTGTGTAGCTTAATTTTAAAGCTACAACCATTGTGTGATAATAAGAATACCTCAGACACTGATGTCTAAGGATGACGTTTTGACACATGGCCATTGTCTTTGAACAGATGTAAATAAACTGCTTCCTCTTGTCATCAAAAATGGCTAAGTCAAGCTACCAAAGTCATTCACAATGGCAGAACAATTGTGCACAGGGCCCCAGGATGAACAGATAGGCCCCCCATACCACCTGCCAAGGTCATAATAGGGCCCCTACCTCTGCCACCTGCAGGAGGGCCCTAGGCCTACAGGCAAATGCCCTCCTTGTCCTCCCAATAGCTACGTCCCTGGTCATTCATTTTCTCATAGGCAGTGTGTGACTTTATACATACAGATTTTTGACTCTGGTGACTGTTGTGAGTGATCAATGACCCTGGCGGAAAGGCAGGGTGATGCAGCTGTGGTAGGGGAGTAAGTTTATGTAAAAATCTCATTTCGCCCAAATTCGGACTTTTTGGTAGCGGTTTTGGTAGCAAGCAGGCGATATGTTAGTCCAGGCTGATCACAAATGCGCAATACAGACAAGAACCACCGAACCACAAGAACCACCATGTCAGCAAACAGGAAAACCTGCGCAATAAGCATTAGAAACACTCAAACTGCATGTCATCAAAACATGCAGAATTACTTTAGAACTAATGCTTTCTCGAACATAATCTATTTGCGTAGCACACACAGCTAACCAGCTGTCAGTGCTGCCGTCCGAAGCTAGTACAAAGTTCCGTGCCTCTCATAAAACCGTCTCTGTAGAAAGCCACAATACACAGAACGGTAACCAAAATACTTCAGGAAATATGACACCAGAAGCAAAGTGTACCCTATAATATTTGCCACGGCATGCTCAGTGATGAATGAAACAGCTTAGCCTACCTGTAGACCTACTTCTACCATCCAATGCCTTCTTGCTAGCCCACATGACAACTAGTTTTTGGCTACAATTGAAACTTGTCACTTTCAACACATTAACTTCGGTTATTTGATTTTTCTGCCATCAGCGACGGAAATGGAGAGCTGTCCTTGCTAACTAGAACTACTAGACTGAAATTTGCGGGCTATGTCTGACTGGAGGTATAGTCCAGGAGCCCAGGGGGGTCTATAAATTGGTAACCTTCCCAACTACGTAGACCCCCCTGGGCTCCTGGACTAGTAGCCGCTCAAGTTAGAATTCCACTGATGGAACTAGAACTTGTTACTGTTTCTTTTTTTTCAGGAGCGCGCAAGTTTTACGCACAGAAGCAAAAAGCAGGCTATCTGCCTTTGTAAATTAATGGTGCCCACTGCCCAGCCATAGTCTCTGCTCTTTAATTTGCTTCTTGCTGCTTCTTCTCATATAATATGTTGCATTGTCACAACATTCATGGAAGACACAATAGGCGTAATATTTAAAAAAATTTTTTTTATTTTTTTTTAAACCCTCCCTCCACTGGTGAAGGTACGCACAGTGCGTACGGCGGCTCCAGGCGCCCTTGGTGTGATACACTGGACTTCGACCTCGGTTAGTACATTTGACTTCTACATCCAGTGAACAATCAGCATTTTCCCTTCAGTGCAGAGGATACTTTCCTAAAATCCAT
>NW_026945819.1:250000-257500 GCF_034702125.1 Engraulis encrasicolus | reverse complement strand
AATATGTTGTTAAAAGGTCACTAATCATATATACTCACAAATCTGCAAAAACTGTGAGGCGTGTATTCACTTTCGTGATATGAGCGATTCTACGATTCCCCTACGCTTTTGGCAAAAGCAAAATGTCAATTATCAGTATTTTTTTTCAACTAAATGACCTAGATGTTTACATAGTGTATATATTTAAGTTTCCAAACAAACAAATTGCCAAGCTTAATCTTAAATCATTTGATAAATACTCTAATGAAAGCGAACATTTGCTTAATTATTTTGTCAACAGTGTTATGGACAAATACTATATCATTTCAAACATTTATAAAAATACTACAGAGTTGAAACAATATATGTTTGAAAGTGCGTATGTCCCTTAGCAGTAATGTTGTCATTAATCTGTGCAACTGATATAGAAAATGTGATTGTTGAGCTTCATAAGAAGTATTTTATGAGTCACTGTGATACAGACTGACACATTTTTCATCATAAATCCCTGTAACGTCTGATTTGAATATAGTCACCCTCCTTACACAAGACTTCCTTCTCCAGAGATAATCCCTAGTGTATGTTCATGGGATTTTTCCAACACATAAGGGATCAATAGCGCAAAAACACTTTCGAAACAGTCAACGGTGTTACTCAATGGTGTTACGGTCAACAGTGCAGGGGAACAAGTCGGCACTTTTTAGGAGAAAAAAAACAGAGCAGACAAACCCATCTCCCTAGAACACAAATTATTTTGTTTGTTTGTCTGTCAATATGGATATAAATTGGCAAAAACATACTCCTCCTCAACTGTCATCAGTGTTGCCAGATTGGGCTGGTTCCCGCCCAATTGGGCTGCTTAGGATGGCCGTGTGCGGGTAAAAATGGCATCTACCAGAAAAACCTTCCCACTGCCATATAAATCAATAGAATTGGGCGGGTTTTTAGGGCGGATTTTGATCATTTTTAGGGCTGGAAATCATCAGCCTCATCTGGCAACCCTGACTGTCATACTTAATTGTAACACCATTGACGGTAACACCGTTGACATTTCAGCCATTTTTATGGTGTTGTGCTAACTGAGAACCTCAGAAGTTCCACCACAACACCTTAATCAATTCATGTATCTGTATGCTTTATCTGTGTTTTTCTTCATGTGATTTCTAATTCAGATTCTTATGAATATGTTGATAACACTGTTGACAGGCAATTTTCCCGCTATGAGAACATGAAAAAGAATGGATTAAATTATGGAAGGATGGAGCTCAAAATTTACCAAAAAGTCTTCCCGTATCCTGCCAAAGAGGTTATGACATCGCGTGATGTTATTCGTATGGCCTAAGACCAAACCATTACTGATTTATGGAGGAGGTTTCAGACCGTGACACCGTTAACACAGTTTTCGTGGACACACACAAAATGGCAAATTTCATGCATAATGGAAAGGACAGTGGTCTTTCTGACAGTTTTGTCATATTGTGATGATTACTGTGAATCAACATTTGCAATCGTCTTGGGCAAAACAAGTTTCTTTACATGCTAATATGAAGACTGAATCTGACATTTGGAAAACAGGACGGCATGAAAACGCCCAAAACCAGTATTAAATATTCATTTTTGCTGAGGGAAATAATGCTATGTCTACACTTTCTGTATTATATGAAAGATAAATGTTTTCTAATGTCCAAAACATCATTGGATGCAGTTAATAGTTAGTGGAATTGCCAAATAAAATCCATGGACTTAAAAGTGTAGGCGAATTAGAGAATCACTCATATACTGTATGTCTCTCTTTCAGGAACACACCATGGCTACAGGTGGAGGTAGGAAACACTATCTTATATGTGTGTGTGTGTTGGGGTCAGTGTTAATTTCGTCAACCACGACGATGACGAAAATATTTCGTCAACGCCCCTTTTTCCCTTGACGATGACGAGACGATGAAGCACTAAAAGTTGCCTCCAGCAAATAAAAATATGACGAAAATAAAAAAAAAAATTCGTCAAGGAGACTAAAACGAGACGAAATTTACGAGCCATGGACGAATGGACATTAAAAAATATAATTAGGCCTATTTATGATTAATTTGTAATTTGCAATTGTAAGGCCTAAGTGTCTTGAACTTCATAGGTGATTGCGCGCTCAGGCTGTGTTGCCTCGCTTGTCTCTGCTGGCAGCCAGTGCATGGCGCGGCTCAGTCAGTAGATCTGTAGCCTAGTAGTTCAGTGAGTCCATTTAAATTGAGTTTAGGTCCTAAAACATTCCCGGGGGAAAGAGAAAAAATAGCCGACGTTGAGGGAAGTATTAATTTTGAAATATGTTCAACAACCCTCTTGTCCATGACGAAGACATGTGTTTCTGCAGTAATGACAGACCCCAATCCTCCTCTGATACTGTCATTCTAAACCTCCTCGAGATTCCACTATTCTCCTTTTCACTTAGGCTGTCTTAGCCCGGCGTTCATTGTCTGTTCTTTTTTTGTAATGTTTGCTATATTTGTTGTTTAACCATATGAGTAGGCAGTTTGCAAACAAATCATGAAGGTCGGATTTGTGACTTTATTTAAATCAGTCACCGCGGGAGCACGCGTCAGCAGGGGGAAAGTTGGCCTGTCTAAACAGAGGCACGGCTACTGTAGCCTAGTTTTGGAAAGAATCAATGGATGGGCAGTTGCTGGGGAGTTTATAACTGTTGAGATTTGAAACTTGTTCTCGTCGAGAGCAACGCTAAAAGACCCAAGGAAGTCGACAGCATTTCCATGCGTCTACAGCGTCTTCCTAAGTTCCAAAAACTCTTTTCAGGGTCATGCTTATCGAGCCTCGACACCCCCGACAAACAAAACAGCATTAGTGTTTAAATATTTGTATGTGCATGTCCTTTCTATCGTCCAGTCTGCATACCCCTATTTTTCCTGGGACTTTTGCAGGGCATACGAAGTGTGCTCGCGCAATCTATTTAAGCCTATTCCACGCATGCCGCACGAGTCATTATCGTTCTCTGCTCGCATTGCCAATTGAAAACAAAAACTGCAATATTGCATCAGCAATATTTTATCTGACTCATGGTCATCGGGAAGCCACTATCAGGGAGACTTCTTGAACTTCATGCAGACTTGGGATGTCTGGTCTTCCCACTGCCGGCAATCTGCAGGCTTTAAGTCACGCGGTCAGGTGAAGAAGAGCATGTAGCTTCCTCCGTGATCAAACTCAAAATCAAATAATATACAGCAGCTTCTAATGCACGAGAGAGAGAGAGAGAGAGAGAGAGAGAGAGAGAGAGAGAGAGAGAGAGAGAGAGAGAGAGAGAGAGAGAGAGAGAGAGAGAGAGAGAGAGAGAGAGAGAGAGAGAGAGAGAGAAGCCTGCACCTGGGAGTGTGTGTGTGTGTGTGTGTGTGTGTGTGTGTGTGTGTGTGTGTGTGTGTGTGTGTGTGTGTGTGTGTGTGTGTGTGTGTGTGTGTGTGTGTGTGTGTGTGTGTGTGTGTGTGTGTGTGTGTGTGTGTGTGTGTGTGAGATGCTCTTTTGCTCTATGATGTTGAAATGACTGATTTGGGTTTTGGTGGAAAATGACCAAGTAACAAGGTGAATATTTGCTGCAATAGGCTATATTAGTAATGCTTTGTGAAATAACAATAGCCATTGTAGGTTATTTATTTTACACCACAATATTGACTAAAATGACTAAAATTTGAAATGTTGACTAAAATGACTAAAATTTGAAATGTTGACTAAAATGACTAAAATGACTAACATTTGACTGTGGGGTCATTCCAGCTGGAATCAGCAAATGGTTCCCACTCGACCCCCTCGGATTTGCTTGAAAAATATATATGTGAACATAGATAGAACATATTCACCATTGCAGATTTCAGATGTGCATACGTTTTCCACAAAAAATCTGTAAATAAGGACATCCCCTCCCCCTGATTTGGTGTCACTGCCTGAGTGACCATATTCAGACTTAATTATCTCCAAAACAATTTGTGGTGGGTCCATTATTTTTTCAGGGCTAAGAGTCATAGACCTGACAAGCATACATTACAATCTGCAGCACTGTATGTCAAATTACACCTTAATGCTGGCCCTCTACTTTTCTTTGAAATTGAAATTGCAAGGGTTTTCAGATGTCCATAAAAACCTCAAATTTAAACATTCAAGGTTCATCCTTGGTACATGGTCAGATATGTTCCATGACTTTCACATTACATCATATTTAATATAAGGTTCCAATGGTTGTTAAAATGCAGAGGTCCAAAAATGGGCAAAAACTAATTTATACCATTATTTGGAGCAATATTCCCAATCTATGACACCAGTTGTGAACTTGCTGTTTGGTGTCTCTGAAAGATAATATTATTATTCAGAACATATCTAAAATTTGGGATGGTGTTTTGTCCCATTATTTGTATGATGAATTTTAAAAACTCATTCCTGTGTGACATGCAGGTGTACCTTAGAAGCCCTGTTACCTTAGAAAAAAAATGGGTTTACTACACCTAAAGTGAATAGCCAAGTCAGTGTACACTAAAACCTAAAATCTCTGATACCAAATAGGTGATTTTATACTTGTTAAGCTCAGTATTTCAGTATTTCTGACTTAACCCTCAATTCCATCCTAAGAAGGTGGCCAATCCCCTTGATTTTTGTGTTCCATTTTCACACAAAGATGGCGGCTCATGGAGCCAATGGCATAGTTCCAAAATAGTTCCAGGAAGTCAGCATCATGGGAAGGAAACAATACACCATTGTTTGGAGCAATATTTCCAATATATGACGGCGGTTGTGAACTTGCTGTTTGTTGTTTCTCGAAGAGGATATTCTTATTAACAACATATGTAAAAATTGGGATGGTGTTTTGCCCCTTTATTTGTATAATGCCTTTTCAAATCTCAATGCAGTGTGGCATGCATCCCTCAAATCCATCCAAAGTGGCGTCATGAAAAAAAAACCCACCATTTTTTAGAGCAATACCTCCAAAGTGTGACACCAGCTGTGAACTTGTTTTTTGTTGTGTCTATAAGAGGATATTTTTATTAACAACATAGCAAAAAAATAGAATGGTGTTTTGCCTCATTCCTTTTAATGATCGTAAAGCGCATTGCGGTGTGACATAAGCCTGTGATCAAATAGTGCAGAGGGAAGCGGAAGCGGTGAATTGTTCTGGGCCAAGGACATAGGGGAATCAAGATTGGGTACTCATTACATTGCATGTATTGGGAAGGGGTCTCTTCAGACGACTTTCTCCCGGGCCCAGGCAAAGCTGTTTGTTCAGCTCAGTATTTCTGATTTTTTTCAGGGATTCTGGCCTCATCTTTTTAAGTGTACTATCGGCCAGATGATCAAGTGACTACGCAACATGTTCTCACTGGCGCTACGTTAGCAATAAATTCAAGATGGTTGAGAGAAGTACCATTTTGAGAGAAGTCATAAAAAAACAACCTCTGGAAATAAAACAAGGTGTTGTTATGATTTCCTTCATGCAACCTTGACTTCCTTGATGGTGATTTAATATTTGAAAAAAAGGAAATGTATTAAACAAGTCAGGAACTTTTAATGCTCTGGCCTGTGACAAATTATTTTATACACACTTAACTTTCAATCAACAGCTGCTCCTTATGAGTTGACTTCATAAGGTAGCTTGCCATTGTCATTGATGATGCATTAGGTATCTGCACTCATATTGTTGTGTGCAACCATCCGTCATTGGCAATTCAATGAGGAGCACCTGAATGAAACTTTGAATGAAACTTTATTGTCATTGCACAGGTACAACGACATTGGTACCTTGAAGGACAATGACGCCTTGGGTATTGATTACAGTAAGGATACCACCACCATGCTCAGGGCACTTCGGTCAGGGGTGGATGATCGGGGGCGGGAAGTTCTACAATCAGGATACCTCTTTACAAACTGTCTCCTCCTATGTGTCATCTCTAATCAACTTTTACTTTCCTATGCGACCATAAAACAGTCCCATCCCCGCCAACAGTCACCACGACAGAGGTACCCTGACTGTAGAACTGTGCCCCGCCCCCAATCCACCACCATATCTGAACGCTTTTGCATGCTGCAAAGCTTCCTTTCGGCTTCCACCATCTCACTTGTATCAATGTGATGATGAATTTTACAAGTATTTAACATTGTCTGCAAGTATCCAAACCATGATTATTGTAATCACCGCTGCTAACCTGCAATCCACATGATAGCATTGCAGTGGTATAATATTACATTGATGCAAGCAGCTGAATTAGATTGCAACAATGTGACAAGAACCACATGGTTGTCTGGTGCCAATATGAACTTCTGTGCCTTCAATATTCACCTGATATTGAATACTGCATGCAAGCAAACTCTTCTAACTAAAACTCCAGGACCATGCTGTCAAAATTGTCTGAGGGAATCTCTAGCCAGTATGAATTAAGTTATTTTGCAATACAGCTGGTAACTTAACGAGTAAGACACAAGCTTCATAGCAAATATAAAGTTACAGGTGCTGATTGAAAGACTAGTTAGGATGGGAGTCCTTGTTGCAAACAAGAGTGCTACAATTCTTTAATCCTCTCCTATTTCACCACTTTATTCCAAGACTACTACTACTACCGCTACCACTACCACTACTACTACTACTACTACTACTAAAATGATGATGATGATTATTATTATGATTTTACATGAATGTCTATCAAAGCCATGTGCAATGTGCTATTCTTGCTGTGTGGCATCAATCAATTCATTTACAAGTGTTATGGTTTCCCTAGAATTTGCTTTGTCATTCACAGGGTAGCCATCTTGTTTTCACTATTAAGGTGACATCAGAGCCATGGATTTGAGAGTTGCGACAAGTCGGTTGGTGACATGGTCCTCATAGCTTCAAGTAATTGTAGCCAATTGAGATTTTGAAGTCCGTTATAAAAAGAATGAGGCAAAACACCATCCCAATTTTTTTATATGTTGTTAAAAAAACATCCTCTTTCAGAAACACCAAACAGAAAGTTCCTAACTAGTGTCATAGATTGGAAATATTGCTCCAAACATTGGTGCAAATTAATTTTTTCCCATCTTTGGACCTCTGTATCTCAACAACCATTGGAGCCTTTTGTTAGATATACTATGATGTGAAAGTCATGGTACATATCAGACCATTTACCAAGGATGAACCTTACATGTAGAACTTTGAGGTTTTTACAGACATTTGGAAACCCTAGAACATATGATATCTACACAGAGTAGAGGCACATTATTACGGTGTGATTTGACTTACAGTGCTGCAAATTGTAATATATGATATTCAGGTCTGAGACTCTTAGCCCTGAAAATATAATGAATCTGACACAAATAGTTCTGGAGATAATTGAGTCTGAACATGGTCACTCATGCAATGACGCTAAAACAAGCGTAGGGGGTGTACTTATTTACAGATTTTTTTGTGCCAAAAGTATCCAGAGCTGAGTTCTGATATTGTGGATATGATCTATTGGATGTTTAAGCCATCACATACATTTTTTTCAGGCAAATCCGAGGGGGT
>NW_026945819.1:210000-235000 GCF_034702125.1 Engraulis encrasicolus | reverse complement strand
TCTATTTGGGCTGACACAGTGAATGACAGGCAGTTTGACTTGGGCATTTTTGATACAAGAAATGTGACTTGAGTATTTTTGAAGCACACATAAGAAACAGTTGAGTGATTTATATACCATTATTATTTTTCTTTTTCTTTTAACTAATTTTTTGGTAACTAAATTTTCGTGAATTAAAGGTTATGGCCATGTGTTTAAACCTCAACACTGTAGGAGTTAACATTTTGCTATTATACCATAAAGTAAGTCTTGAATTGCAGTAGTGATACATTAATTGAATCATTCTGATCGGTAAAGTAGCATTGTTCAGACAGTCTTGATACAGGATGTTTGCCAAACTTCATTTCGGCATATGATTTTAGTAAACAAATTTCTTTTAGCTGTGAAGATATTTTGAAAAATAATGAGAATGGAACTGCAACATCGGTGCTCCCATCTACTTCATTTTAATCTTGTGACATTTCGTGCTACCCTTACTCTTCCTTAGACATGAATATTTTTCTTCATTACATTTTTAACTACTGCAACCTTGCTCTGTTAACAGAGGTGAATGAATGCTTCAACACACAGACCTTTGCAATGAACCAATACAATGCGCTAGGTTCTTCGGTCATGGTTAGGACTGGGGCGGGGCCAAGTTCTATGAACAGGTCACCTTTGCCATGGTTTTTTTTGGGGGGTGGGACACTTTTATTATCCTGAAGAGAAAAAAACAGTGATGATGAAAAAGGAGGAGTCTGTTCGTAAGGAGGTAACCTGACTGACTAAACAGCTGTCCTGCCCCTCCAATCACCATGACTGAGCTACCCTGAGCATGGTGCTAGACCACTGCAATACTGACTAAATGTTCATCAAGAATCAACTCTGTCAAAGAGCTGAGAGATGCAAGCATCAATGACTGATGTTCCTCATTAACCAAAATGAGACTGCACAAATGGACATATATACATGGAGTGACACACAAATCAAAAGTAGAAAGAATATTCACATGACAAAAGAAAAAATATCTCATACACATTCCAAATTAATCCATAACAGACCTTAGAACTGCATCAAAATTGGTAAACAAGTTATTAAAGATTGTTCTGAATTGTAATAAAAGACATTGAGATGTGGTGATAGTCAGGAAGTACTTGTTTCAAGATCTACGGGGATGTTTCAGTAATTTCATCACTTTATTCCGGTATTTGGTTTTCAGTGCTTAAAGATGAAGTTAACACACGTCTATAACCTTTGATTTACTGAAATGTAGTTTCAGAAAAAGCTGGAAAAAAAACTCTGTCAACAGCCACTTTTACTTTTTTGCCGTATTATATTGAGTGTGTCGAAAATGCTGAGTCAAATACCTTGTATCAAAAATGTCTTACTCAAATTTCTCAAGTCATTCACAGTGGAGGAACAATTGTACATAGGGCCTCATGGCAAATGCTGGCAGATAGGGCCCCCGTGTAGCCTGCAAAGATCAGAGCAGGGGCCCCACCTCAATAGAGCAGCAAGCTGAAGATGTCACACAGCCGTTTTTACAAGTCCATTCTTAAAAAATGAGACAGAGCACCACCCCAGTTTTTGGATATGTTAAAAACAGACATTGAGTCTTTCTAAAACTGTAAATGTCATAGTGGTGAGTTCTGTCATTTCTTTTGTATAACATGGAGAAGATGCCACTAATATCAATGTTTCATAGGAGCTATGGAAGTCACCCAACAGTGGGTTTTTGAAAAATCATTGTGACCAAATGAGGCAGAATACCATCACAGTTTTTGGATATGTTAAGAACAGACATCTAATCTTTCCAAAACTGTTGATAATATGGTGGTGAGTCGTGACATTTTTTTTTAATGACATGGCAAAGATGGCACCAAGTTTCAGTTTTTCCATTTTAACGACTTCATATCTTCTAAACTGTTCATCGCGGAAGATCAGTCTTTCAACACAACATGCACAGAATGGTTGGGAACATACAGTGTCCATATCAAACCGCTGTCTTTGAAACTGCGCTTACCACAGTCCTTCAAAGAAGCTCACAAATTCAAAGGTGAGAATTTTTCAAGCAACTTTAAGCTCTCAGAAAACGGTGGTAAATGACAAGAGGATGTGTGAAAATCCACATTTCACAAGTACATGTTCCAAATGTTACCCCTTGAAATTTGTAAGGACCTACTTAAAGTGTTTTTTTGGATACGGCAACCTGAAAGTGGGCTCTCTGAGAACTCTGTTCCGAACGAGTCAGGGGGGTACCTGACAAAAACATTTTTAATGACAAAACTATGAGGAATTGAGAGCTATAATTTTGCACTTTTCCTATTGGGACGTTTGTGAACCTCCTTGATTTTTTTCTGCCAAATCTGAGATGGCCGTGCGGGATGATTCGGAGATTTGGCGTGGAATGACCCCAAATTATTACACAAATTATTACTAGATAGCCTAGTGCAGCAAATATTCACATTGTTACTAGCTTATTTTCCAGCAAAACCCAAAAGTAATTTTTAAAAGTAATTTCAACAGCATAGAGCAAAGGAGCATTAGACATACACACTTCCAGGTGCAGGTTGCCCCCCCCTCTCTCTCTCTCTCTCTCTCTCTCTCTCTCTCTCTCTCTCTCTCTGTCTCTCTCTCTCTCTCTCTCTCTCTCCTCTCTCTCTCTCTCTCTCTCTCTCTCTCTCTCTCTCTCTCGTGCATTAGAAGCTGCTGCGTATTATTTGCTTTTGAATTTGATCACGTAGGCTACAAGCTCTTCTTCACCTGACCGCGTGACTCATAGCCTGCAGATTGCAGGCAGTGGGAAGACCAGACATCCCAATGAAGTCCAAGAAGTTTCTCTGATATTTGATAGTGGCTCCCCGATGGCCGCGAGTCATAAAATATTCCTGATTTTAGACTATGCAAGTTCACGTTATTTCGATTGACATTGCGGGACAGAGAAAGATAATGGCTCGTGCGTCATTCCTGGAATACTTCAAATAGATTACGCACACTTCGTAGGACGCCCTGCAAAAGTCCAGGGGAAAAAGTAGGCAGTTGTTCTATGCAGACTGGAAGACAGAAAGGACATTGGTTGAACACTAATGCTGTTTTGTTTGTCGGGATGTTGAGGATCGATAAGCATCTCCAAGTTTAAGCAATGAGTTTTTAGAACTTGGGATGTCTGGGAGACGCTATTGTAATACGCATCGCATGGAGTCGACTGCCTTGGGTCTTTTAGCGTTGCCCTCGACGGGAACAAGTTTCAATTCTCCGCACTTTAAACCCTGATCGCCCACACATTGATTCTTATCAAAACTACAGTAGCCGTGCCTCTGTTTAGACTACTTACAACTTTTCCCCTGTAGCGCGCGCATCCCTTAAACGTCTCCCGGTGTGTCTGATCTAAATAAATGCATGAATCCGATCTTCATGATTTGCTTGCAAACTGCCTATTCATACGGTTAAACAACCAATATAGCAAACATTACAAAAGAACAGACAACGGACGTCGGCGTATGCGTAAGTGGAAAGGAGAAGAGAGGAAGCTCGAGGAGGTTTAAAATGACAGCATCAGAGGAAGATTGGCGCGAGTGACGGTAGCACTATTATCATGACTGCACAAACACACACGTCTTCGTTATGGACAAAAGGGTTGTTGAACATGTTTGAGAAACATTTTAGGGCCTAAACTCAACTGAACAGGACTCACTGATAGGCTACTACTGATTGAGCCACACCAGCGCCAGGCACTGCCTGCAGAGGCAAACAGGGCAACAGCACGTAATCTTCTATGAAGTTCAAGAAACAATAACAATTACAAATTAATTTTAAACAATTAAGTTTTTTATGTCCATTCGTCCATGGCTTGTAAATTTCGTCTCGTCTTAGTCTCCTTAATGAAAATCATTTTTTATTTTCGTCATATTTTTATGTTCTGGAAGCAATATTTGTGCGTCATCGTCACGGGAAAAAGGAGCATTGACGAATATCCCAATATATATATATATAAGCTCATTCTTCTGTTGCATGACATTTAGTGGGAAAAAGTAGACTACTAGGGATGAGTATACATGTTTACCACAAGACATTGAAAATTAAGTAATTTGCTGAAAATGTCAATGAAATGTGTGATAGTAATGCAGAGTCCAAACTGTGTATATATCGTCGGCTTGCTACCAAAACCGCCTAAGTCCGATTTTGGGGTTTTCGGAAAACAGGGGAAAACTAGGTGCCAAAGGGGGCGCCAAACATCAGTGGCGGTTCTAGGAAATCTGATACCCTGGGCAAAGAGCAATTGTGAGCCCCCCCTAATCATTTTGGTCAAATGAGATTTTTCCAAAACTTTACTCCCCTACCACATCTGCATCATCCTGTCTATGTCATTGGTCCACTAAAAACAGTATATCGTCAGCTTGCTACCAAAACCGCCTAAGTCCGATTTTGGGGTTTTCGGAAAACAGGGAAAAACTAGGCACCAAAGGGTGCGCCAAACATCAGTGGCGGTTCTAGGAAATCTGAGACCCTGGGCAAAGAGCAATTGTGAGTCCCCCCTAATCATTTTGGTCAAAGGAGATTTTTGCAGAACTTATCTCCCCTTCCACATCTGCATCATCCTGTCATCATGTCTGTGTCATTGGTCCACTACAAACAGTACCTGTCTAAGATGTTAATTTATTTTCTTTATTTATTTTGAGTGAAGCTGCAAGTCAAAAATGAAATGGCTCCTAAGGAAAACAAAACACTTTAAAATAAATTATTTGAAGCAGCAAAACAAGAACAATGCACTGCACATTATTTTGATAGTTTATTTTTATTCCAAACTTTAATCCTGGATATGGTGAATGACTGAAATAATTTTGTAGACCTTGTAACAATCTAGCATGTTATGTATTAAGTTCATTATGTCTAACTGTTTAACACTTAGGGGTTTCTTTTGCCTTAAGGCATGTAAATCTAGCATGTTGGTAAATCTCATCTCTATAAACAGATTTGCACAGATTTCTTTTACTTTATAGCACTTTCAGTCATATCAACTTTCAATGAAATATTACTTGCATTCTCACCCAAAGTATAACTCTTTTTGTCATTGTGCCAGAGCAATTGCCACAATGGTAATGCATACATTGCTCATGTCAGGGCAGATCCCAATTGCAGTGCCACACAGAGTCAGCCATGCAGTGACGCCCAATCTCCATGTTAAGGTCCCATCAGTCATGGAGGGGGATGAAGGGGTGGGGCACTTCTTTGGTCCTTGTACCTCCTCACGAACTGTCTCCTCCTTGTTTATCATCTTTGCTTAACGTCTGCTATTCTCCATGCTCATAGAACTGCCCCACCCTCCCAACCTTGCCCATGACCGAGGTAACCTGGTCATAGAACTGTGCCCCGCCCACTTCAACACCATGACCGTGGCATTCAGAATATGATATAGAACCACTACTGGATACTTTATTCATTGGAGATGGTTATCCTATTGCGTATGCCATAATGCATTGCACTAGTAACATCAACCCAATGCTGTTCAGAATCTACATTATGAAAAAGTACGTAAGGATATGATATAATAGATTGTCATGAAACCATGCAGTGTTCTACAAATCTCTGATAACATCAAATAAAGTACATGATTAGTAATTGCAGAATTTGTTTGAAGGCTACAATTATTAATTAATGTAGGGCTACAACCATTGTGTGATAAGATTATCTCAGACAGATGTCTAAGGATTAAGTTTTAAAACATGGCCATTGTCTTTGAAGAGAGAGAGAGAGAGAGAGAGAGGAAAAACAAACTCTCAACAGATGTAAATAAACGGCTTCTTGCATAAAAAATGGCTAAGTCAAGTTACCCAAGTCATTCACATTGGCAGAACAATTGTGCACAGGGCCCTAGGATGAATAGATAGGGCCCCCATACCACCTGCCAAGATCATAATTGGGCCCCTGCCCCTGCCACCTGCAGGAGGGCCCTAGGCCTACAGGCAAATGCCCTGCTTGTGCTCCCTATAGCTACGTCCCTGGTCATTCATTTTCTCATAGGCAGTGTGTGACTTTATACATACAGATTTTTGACTCTGGTGACTGTTGTGATGGATCAATGACCCTGGCGGAAAAGCAGGGTGATGCAGCTGTGGTAGGGGAGTAAGTTTATGTAAAAATCTCATTTTGACCAAATTCGGACTTAGGCGGTTTTGGTAGCAAGCCGACGATATGAAGTTGTGCTCCGATGCAGTAATACTTCAATAGATGTTCCACCCACACAGTAGTTTACTGTGATGTTTCCTAGTTCATCACTTGGTAATCTTTGAAGATCATAGTAAAATACTGTGATGTGCAAGTTAGGTGAGAAATAGCTAGTGATACAATGATTTCAGAGTAATTTGCTGTGTGCCGTGTGACCATCACAGTAGCATAGTGTACCAGAACATCAGAGTAATTAGCTGTGAGATTGCACAGTAAATTACTCTGAAATCCTTCTCATCTTTTACTGTGCAGGGAGTGATTTTGTGGACAGACATGGCAAAGACATGATTCAACGTGTGACTGCAGTGGACAACGTGTTGGATGAACTGCTGGAGCAGAATGTGATCAACGATGAAACATCCAAGAAGATTAAATTAGAGAAGACAGCACAGGACCAGATGCGATACCTGTTGGGCCTGGGCAACATCAGGGAAAGCACAAGAGGCAAAGGCATCCTTTATGACATCCTGACGGAGGTGGAACCCTTCATGATGGAGGACTTAGAGAAGATGGACAGATCTGCTGAGCGATGTCAAAACGGGGAGGTGTAGTGGGGAGGTGGTGTAGTGGGGAGGAGGAGGTGGAGTAGTGGGGAGGTGGTGTAGTGGGGAGGGGGTGGTGTAGTGGGGAGGTGCAGTGTGGTGGGGAGGTGGAGTGGAGGGGAGGTGTAGTGGGGAGGAGGTGGTGTAGTGGGGAGGAGGAGGTGGTGTAGTGGAGAGGAGGAGGGGGTGTAGTGGTGAGGAGGAGGAGGTGTAGTGGGGTGGAGGAGGTGTAGTGGGGAGGTGGTGTAGTGGGGTGGTGTAGTGGAGGTGGTGTAGTGGGGAGTTGGTGGTGTAGTGATGAGGAGGTGTAGTGGGGAGTTGGTGGTGTAGTGACGAGGAGGTGTAGTGGGGAGGTGGTGTAGTGGGGAGTTGGTGGTGTAGTGACGAGGAGGTGTAGTGGGGAGGTGGTGGTGTAGGGTGGTGGAGGTGGTGTAGTGTGGTGGGTTGGTGGAGGTAATGTAGTAGTGTAGTGAGGAGGAGGAGGTGGTGTAGTGAAGAGGTGGAGAAGGTGAAGTGGGGAGGTGGTGTAGTGGGGAGGAGGAGGTGGTGTAGTGGGGAGGAGGAGGTGGTGTAGTGGGGAGTTGGTGGTGTAGTGATGAGGAGGTGTAGTGGGGAGTTGGTGGTGTAGTGACGAGGAGGTGTAGTGGGGAGGTGGGGCTGGTGTAGTGGATGGAGGAGGTATAGTGAGGAGGTGGTGTAGTGGGGAGGTGGTGTAGTGGGGTGGTGTAGTGGGGAGGTGTAGTGGGGAGGTGGTGTAGTGGGGGGGTGGTGTAGAGGGGAGGAGATGTAGTGTAGTGATGAGGAGGTGTAGTGGGGAGTTGGTGGTGTAGTGACGAGGAGGTGTAGTGGGGAGGTGGTGTAGTGGAGAGGAGGAGTAGTGGGGAGGAGGAGGTGGTGGGGAGGTGGTGTAGTGGGGAGGAGGAGGTGGTGTAGTGGGGAGGTGTAGTAGTGGGGAGGTGGTGGTGGTGTAGAGGGGAGGAGGAGAAGGTGCAGTGTGGAGGTGGAGTAGTGTGGTGGGGAGGTGGTGTAGTGGGGAGGAGGAGGTGTAGTGTGGTGGGGAGGTGGTGTAGTGATGAGGAGGTGTAGTGGGGAGGTGGTGTAGTGGGGAGGAGGAGGTGGTGTAGTGGGGAGGAGGAGGTGGTGTAGTGGGGAGGAGGAGGTGGTGTAGTGGGGAGTTGGTGGTGTAGTGATGAGGAGGTGTAGTGACGAGGAGGTGTAGTGGGGAGGTGGTGTAGTGGGGAGGAGGAGGTGGTGTAGTGGGGAGGTGGAGGTGTAGGGGGGAACTTGTCGAAGCGAGGAGGAGGTGTAGTGAGGAGGTGGAGAAGATTTAGTGGGGAGGTGGAGGTGGTGTAGTGTAGTGAGGAGGAGGAGGTGGTGTAGAGCAGTGGTTCCCAACCTTTTTCTTAAGGGACCCATGTTTTTACTTTTGTAAGCTTTGGTGACCCAACCATGCGAGCGACCGAACGAGACGGAGTCACAAGATGCCCTCTGATTCCTGGAAAAATAATTTTAGTTATTTTATTCCTCAATTCGTCTTTGGTCAAATATAGAATAAATGTTTAATGTAGCGCTTACAATTTGCTGCTTCTATGCATTTATTAGTTAAATGCTTTGTCATTTATTCAACATGGGCTATATATATTTCAAATGAAACCCCTTAAAATCAAGAGGGCTCCGCGACCCCCTGTGGATCTTTGGCGACCCATAAGTTGGGTCCCGGCCCATAGGTTGGNAACCAATGGTGTAGAGGGGAGGTGGAGAAGGTGTAGCGAGAGGTTTAGTGAAGAACTACCAATGGTCTTGTATTATCATTCAGTTATTGGCATACCTTGACAATCAAACATGGAATGATTTATACGTCTTTGTAACAGCTTTGATAGCAGATTTTTAATAATCAGTAATTGTTAAGCATTTGTTAACATTTATACAATTGTAGTTAACCATATTCCAATCATTATTATCTTTAATCATTTTCTTGATTTACTTAATTATAAATATGCACCGTTTTTTTTTTTTTTTTTTTTTTTTTTTTTGTGATGAAGACTTACTCCATTAATGCATTTAGAAATACTTTGTTAGCAAGTAGCTTTTAATGATGATACTATTTTGTAAATGAATAGTGTATCATAGCCTACTCCCTGTTAAACACAGACTTCTTAGTAAACGCCTACTACATCATTTCCTTGGAAGTGGCTTTCATTAATTCTCATCTCTTAATCATGTATTTTCATAAGGCTTTATGAGGTGTGAATTACATGGTAAAAGTTGAATTAGTTCAGGGTTACTAATGTGAATTATTATTGCAACATTTACCTGAGGCTTGTTAGCATGTTTAGACTTGTGAATGCCTGCTGATGTGTAATCAATAACTCATAACTCATTATCTAAGTAAACTTGGGGAGCTATACTAATGCGAGACCTATGTACTGTATGCTTAAAACACAAATAACTTGTTAACTGATGTGTAATCAATAAGTTGTAACTCATTGCCTAGGTATACATGTTGAGCTTTTCAGACCTGTATACTACGCTTAATAAAATCACATTTTTTCACTGACAAGTTAGGTTTAGGAAAAGTTTATTGTTAGGCACAGTTTGACATCGTAGTAGCCACTGTAACCATAGTAACCCGTGACATGCCAACCGTGACAGCGCTGGCCTGTTAACTGTTGTAATTACAGACCTAGAATACATAAATAATTAAAAATAAAATGTATTATTAATAAATATGATTACACTTAATAATAATTAGTGTAGGTCTGTGGTTAATATAAAATCAATGGATATGCCACTGCGGCACTTCCGCATGCCACTGCTACTGTACATGCCACATGTCACTAAATTATCTAACCCCCGCTCGAGGTTAGAGGTGAGTTGGACTGAAGCTCACAGAGTTGCAGATCAGAAAAAGCTAAAAGCCCAACATGACAAAGCTCTTCTGAGCAATATGCCAAAAACATCCTGAAACGCAACTAGCAAGAGACACTAACGTAGCTAACGTTATAGCCGCAGCTACAGCCATACAGTAGGTAGGTAATGGGGGCAAAAAAAACATCCCCTTCAGAGCCTGTCCTACTTGTGGATGAATGTACCACTTCCACAAGTTTCACACATACATGCACACAATTTGCCGACATTGACACTGATAGTTAAACTTCAAGCATCAACCGACACATCACAACTCCCCAGTATTCTGCCATCGCAACCATGTTGAATAGTTCTGACCAGCAGTGATGGGATTTTCGGCTCTTCTTTGAGATGCGGTTCTATTGGCTCTTCTTACTATGGACAGCCGGCTCTTTCGGCTCCCAAACGGCTCCCTATATATATGTCTACATTATTAATAAATTAATAATTTGAATTTTATTTCAAAATATTTTGTTTCGATATTGACATTGTGAAGCACTTTGGGCAGTGTATGCTGTGTAAAAGCCTTTATGAATAACACTTTTACTATAATCAGTCGTTAAATAATGACCCAACATACCCAAATATAAAGTAAATTTAAAAGGATTTAATACATACTATATATTTCTACTCGCTGTGAGGGTGTCTGTAACACTTGCTCTGTAACCACTGGCACTTTTAGAGGATACAAACAATGAGAGGGAGGGGAGAGAAGGACAAAACAAACAAAAAAACACAAACGGCTCCCAAAAAAAGTCCTAAAACGGCTCCCATTGGAGAGCCAGTTCCTCTCGTTCACTTCAAAGAGCCAGTTTTTAGAGCCGTTTCGTTCGCGACCGACATATCACTACTGACCAGGTGGCTGTGCCATCCGGCTGTTAGAACGCTCCGCCTCGTCCATTATTTCCCTTGCTATCGGGCCACCTCGTCGGCTGCTATTCCATACTCATCAGACTGACTTGGTCATGGAATTCTTTGGTAACAGTTTTTTTCAATTGCTAACAAGCGCTTACCCATACTTTTGATAAACTCTTAGCAATGACTACCACCTACCAAGCACAATTGGCCAAACTGTTCATTTTCTTCTCAAAAGCACACACTGCTAAATATACAGAAAGAAATGCATTCATTGACTGCTAATTGAGTGAAAAGGCATGTAATGTGTCAACTGTATGGCAATGGAAAGCCCTTGGTGTGCTAACTGTATCAAAAGTTTTGCAAATGTCGCTGAGGTTTGGACAAAAGCTTGTTAGCAATTGAAAAAACTGTAAAAGGATTGGCGGGCCCAGGGTCGGTCTATTGGTCCAACATCCTATTACTCTGAACTTTGTTGTCTGGATTTCATTTTGTTTAGGTCTGGGACCTTCAATTTTGGTTAGTAGACTACCAAAGTTAAAACAAAAAAATCAGATGTATGTTTAACTCTCAGTTGTGAGCTTCAATTCATTAATAAGTCTTGTTAATGCATCATGTCTGTTTATCAAAAAATATATTTTTCAAAGATTTGTGTCTAAGCTGGTCTGCTCCACTAGTGACCTCACCATCCACAGATTCAGCTTGACAGCATTTTAAATGATGCAGAGCATTGCAAAAAGGCTGTTGTGTATTACCAACCGTATCTCTTTCATTTCGTGAAGTATTCACGAAAAAAAACAACTTTAATTTCCGTGGTGCATTCACGTTATTGCCCGTTTTCGTGGTTGAGCAACGAAACGCTGCCCATTCATTTGAATTGCCCGACTGCTGCCTAGCGACCCACTAGTTTGACGCCCTTTCGGTACTGTCACATGGTAATCAAACATTTCAAACAAGCAATTTAGGGTTAGGGTTAGGTTTAGGGTTAGGTTTAGGGTTAGGTTTAGGGTTAGGGTTAGGGTTAGGTTTAGGTTTAGGTTTAGGTTTAGGGTTAAGGTTAGGGTTAGGTTACCGAAAGGGCGTCGAATTAGTGAGTCCCGAGTGTATCAGCAGTGTTCTGTCAGCACCCCCTCCCCCCCCCCCCCCCCCTGCAGACAATTGGATAACCATAGCAGCAGTCGGGCAATTCAAATGAATAGGCAGCGTTTCGTTGCCCAACCACGAAAAACGGGCAATAACGTGAATGCACCACGAAAATTAAAGTTATTTTTTTCGTGAATACTTCACGAAATGACAGAGATAGGGCTCTTATTACAGTCTAATGAGAGATAAAGAGGAAGTGCTCAAATTATTCTGAAAGATGGACAGCCAGTGCTGTGAAAAAAACGTTGTCAGTGACCTTGTGTGATATAAAGTGTGAGTTTGCAGAAGCGCGGAAGCAAAATCACTTGGAACTTGGTTGACGATAGAACGGCCCTCAGAAGAGGTAGGTTTTTTATTTCAATTACAGCGTAAATGATTCACTTTCAGGATTTTTTTCATGGATTTTTTTTGTAGAAACTTTCCATGGCATTTATTTGGAATTTGTGAAACAGCATCGTCAAATGGTGTTTGAGGAAACAGGTGTAAGATAATCACAACACAGAGCTAAAAATGTAATAAACTTGTAATTTGTTGTGTGAAATTCAAGACATTTTGTTGTGTAATCCACAGTGCAAGCGATGTGCATTGCAAGATGAAAGATGATGAGCCTGTACCCGCCTAAGCTTCCTTTTATGACAACCAAACTATATGCCAGAGGTGCAAAGAGTACAGAAAAAAAATGTAATTAAGTAAAAGCATCTTCACTTGTCTTATACTCTACTCAAAGTCAAAGCATCGAAAAATCAAAAAAGTAAAAGTGAAAAAAAAAAAAATCTAACCCTAATTGGCAGCCAGGGAAAATGTCATGTCAGAATCTAACCCTAATAACCAGGCTTCATATCCGGAGAGGTGTATGTTGTCCATACATGGTCATGTGAGATGCATGCAGACGTAGGCCTATTTGAGAGGAGAAATGTGAATCAATGCCCCAAATATGATCTGAACAACCACCAAAGAGCCTGTTTGACTGCATCTTTTGAAAGTAATATTGTGAAAGGACTACCACAAACATCAGGCGGCAAATGAAATGGACATGACTTGTGAGATTAGGCAGCTGGTAGAAGTGGTTATGTTCTCTTAGAAGATTCAAGATTCAAAATTCTTTGTAATACACTGTAAAAAAAAATTTGTTGACTCAACTTCAAAATTCGTGTAACCTGGTTGCCTTGAAATTTGAAGTTGTATGGAAATGATACATTAAGTTGGCACAAAAAGGAAACCAGTTCGCTCAGCTAAAGGTTGAAAGTTCGGAGAACTAATGACATGTCAGGTGAACTTATGTTTGCTTTCCAAACAACTTCCAATTATGTGTTGTATGAACAAATGGTCTTGTGGACTGAACAACAATTTCAATCAATCCAACTTCTTATTGTGTGTTGTATGGACAAATTCTTGTGTGGACCCCACTGTAATCTACATCAGTCCAACTTCTAATTGTGTGTTGTATGGACACATTTTTGTGTGGACCCCACTGTAATCTACATCAGTCCAACTTCTAATTGTATGTTGTATGAACAAATGGTTATGTTGACTCCACTCTATTCTACATCAGTACAACATGTTTATACAGTCTGCTTGACTCAAGTTTTGCATTTATCTCAACTTCAATTTTGAAGGCAACCAAGGTAACTTTCTTGATATGTTCATAGAGCTAACAAATTGAAGTTCTTCCAACTTTTTTTCAGGTGTTACCTTGGTTGCCTTCAAAATTGAAGTTCTTCCAACTTCTTTTTAGGTGTACAGCAAAATTACACAAGACTCACTCATGAATAACAACCCACATTTATTAAACACTTTCACTGTACATGACACTGACTAAGTCGGCATATGTATACCCAATTGTGCAATACAAGCAGTGGCAAAAAAGAAAAAAAGAGGGCATATTTTCTGAAAACAATACGATGCCATAGATAGCATGTATAAGCTTACACGATTACAAGAGGCAATAAAACAGCAATTTCTTTAAGTGTTACTGTCCCATTTTTGGAAATGAGCTCATATTACACCTCTCCTTGAGTTAAATAGTTGAGTTTTGCCTCTCCTGTACTTTCAACTGTTCTCTTAGTATGGCAGTGCAAATTTTACCTCCATGCTAGCAGTTAACATTGAGTCCTATGAGACCAGCTGGCGGCTAACTGGTCTCATAGGAGTCAATATTAACCGCTAGCATGGAGGTAAAATTTGCACTGCAGTACTCAGAGAACGGTTGAAAGTACAGGAGAAAGGTAAAACTCAACTATTTAACTCAAGGAGAGGTGTAATATGAGCTCATTTCCAAAAATGGGACAGTAACACTTTAAGCCACATCTGCATCAGTGTTTGCTGACCAGTGGAAGTGAGGTCAGTTTCTCTTTTGGTTGACTCACCCACACATGCACACACACACACACATCCAGCTTATGTATAATATACGCGTCTGCCATCACAGATGGACATAAGTTTGTTCCAGACAACATTCACTTCAGTCTCGAGGAGGAATGTTCACACAAATGTTCATTTTCACCTTCTGACCTCACATGACCTCACCATTATTGCTGCTGTGTCCACATAAGTTTGTGATATATGTGTGGGTGAATGAATCAAAACATAAAAGTGCATGTACAGTATAATTGATCTACAAAAGGTGATCAAAACATGGCAACCCCCAAAGCCATTTGAACCAGGTTGCAACTCTCATCTCTCAAACACAAAAGTATCTCTGGCAATAGTGGGTAAAGGTAAGACACTAGGCAACTTTTTGAGCAACACTTTTGGGAAACAAAACGGCAAGATATTTTTTGGGGTTCATCAATACAAGACCTTGATCAGCAGAACTTGAATCAGCAGTAGACAATCGTGTTGTTGCCAGGCAACTTTGCTCAAAAAGTTGACCTGTGCATCATCACTTGGGGTATAACAAAACATAAAAGTCACTGTAACAGAGCGTCCGAGTGTCGTGTGCGTGTGCGTGTCTGAGTCTCTGTGTGTGTGTGTCTCTGTCTGTCTGAGTCTGTGTGTGTGTGTGTGTGTGTGTGTGTCTGTGTCTCTGTGTGTGTCTGTCTGAGTCTGTGTGTGTGTGTGTGTGTCTGTCTGTCTGTCTGAGTCTCTGTGTGTGTGTCTGTCTGTCTGAGTCTCTGTGTGTGTGTGTGTGTGTGTCTGAGTCTCTGTGTGTGTGTGTGTGTGTGTGTGTGTGTGTGTGTGTGTGTGTGTGTGTGTGTGTGTGTGTGTGTGTGTGTGTGTGTGTGTGTGTGTGTGTGTGTGTGTCTGAGTCTCTGTGTGTGTGTGTCTGAGTCTGTGTGTGTGTCTGAGTCTGTGTGTGTGTGTGTCTGTCTGAGTCTCTGTGTGTGTGTCTGAGTCTCTGTCTGTCTGAGTCTCTGTGTGTGTGTCTGTCTGAGTCTCTGTGTGTGTGTCTGTCTGAGTCTCTGTGTGTGTGTCTGTGTGTGTGTGTGTGTGTGTGTGTGTGTGTGTGTGTGTGTGTGTGTGTGTAAGCCAGTGTTTGAGACAGTCGTAATTAAACAGAAGGTGGTGCTCACATCTATGTGAGACAATAAAACATTCAACGAAAACAAAAAAGTAAGCCTCACTATTCCAGCTGCTGTGTCCACGTCTGTCAGTGTCTGCCAACCAGTATGAGTGATTTCAGTATATATTTTGGTTCACTCACCCACACATACAACATACATCCAGCTTATATACAGTATACACGTCTACAAGGGCCAATAAAGTCAACATGGAAACTAAAACCTTCTGTATGACCTCACATGAGTGTCACCATTATTGCTGCTGTGTCCACATATGTGCGATATACGTGTGGGTGAATTAATCAAAAGATAAAGCACATGTAACTTACAGTATAATTGTCTAGAGAAGGTGATCAAAACATGGCAACCTCCAAAGCCATTTGAACCAGGTTGCAACCCTCACCTCTCAAACACAAAAGTATCTCTGGCAATAGTGGGTAAAGGTAAGACACTAGGCAACTTTTTGAGCAACATTTTTGGGAAACAAAACCGCAAGATTGGGCGGTTCATCAATACAAGACCTTGATCAAGAGAACTTAAAATCAGCATCAGCATCTTCTCAAGGGGCTATCCCCCCTAAACAAATAAATGGAAATAAGAGTCACTGTAACTGTTTGTGGATGACTGATCAGAGTTTGTCTCTTTAAGTATATCTGAGTGTATGGCCATCAGTGAGTGCAATTGAGTGTCTGGTGTGTGTGTGTGTGTGTGTGTGTGTGTGTGTGTGTGTGTGTGTGTGTGTGTGTGTGTGTGTGTGTGTGTGTGTGTGTGTGTGTGTGTGTGTGTGTAAGCCAAAGTGTTGAGACAGTCGTAATTAAACAGAAGGTGGTACTCACATCTGTGTGAGACAATAAAAAAATGAGATCAAAAATGTAAGCCTCACTATTACTGCTGCTGTGTCCACGTCTGTCAGCGTCTGATCCACAATATATACTGAAATCACTCACACTGGTTGGCATTCACCCACATCCAGCTTATGTACAAAATACACGTCTACAAGGGCCAGAAAAAAAAAAACATAGTCCAGTCATTTGAACAGACGTGCTACCCTCACCTTTCAAACTGGAAGTATAAAAAACTAAACCATTTAAAAAAAAAAAACGGCATACAACTCCACTTAAAGACGCGCGTCCGATCACATGTGTGTGGACATGAGCCTGTTCCGGGCACCATTAACTCTTGCGGAGCAAGACTCATAGCCAATCTTCATTATCACCTTCTGTATGATCTCGAACATGTACCTGAGTCCTTTTGGGTAGTGGATGTTGAGACCATAAAGCAGTCCCATCAGCAATGAAAACGCGTGAGGCATATCACTTAAAGATGCGTGTCCGATCACATGCGTGTGGACATGAGCCTGTTCCGGACACTATTAACTCTTGCGGAGCAAGACTCTGCACCAATCTTCATTATCACCTTCTGTATGACCTCAAACATGTACCTGAGTCCTTTTGGGTAGTGGATGTTGAGACCATAAAGCAGACCCATCAGCAATGAAAACGCGTGAGGCACATCTTTGAGGTTTCGGAGAACGACATCCTCCTCCAGTGCAAGTGCGACATCGATCACCTCCTTGGGGAGAGGGCGCTGTTCATTCTCTGTAAGGATGAGGATTCCCACGTCCATTCCCTTGACCGCTTCACTCTCCTCATTTGGCTGGTGACAGAGCAAAGAAATAGGAACAACATAGCCAATCAGCATTAATTCCTCAGGAAATTGACATTCAAGATGCATACGCATACATAAAACGCATTTCAATATATAAATATTTGATGAAAAACAATTTTTAAAGGCGTATGCCACTATTTTGGGGCTTACTACAGTTAAAATCGTTGGCTGGGGTTTATAAAGGTGGTAAAGTGTCTTATTTTTCATGTTAAGTGTTGTCTTGCTTTAAGACAAGTTAAAAGAGGGAATATGTCGCTAAGCTAGTGAAAGTCAATGGATCCATGTAGCATTGTAGCATGCTACACGGATCCATTGACTTTCATTAGCTTAGCAACATAGTCCCTCTTTTAACTTGTCTTAAAGCAAGCAACGGCTTACATGAAAAATAAGACACTTTACCACCTTTATAAACCCCAGCCAACGATTTTAACTGTATTAAGCCCCAAAATAGTGGCATACCCCATTAAGGAAGAAAGGAATACAGAGTATGCAAATGTTTTCCCTTTTACTTAAGACGTCTCTGATAAATCATGTACCTTTGCACCAACAAATGAGTGGTGAGCCTTCACTACTTTACTTAGCAATTTGAAGCTATACCCAAAACCTTGTCTAAATCAAATGCTTGTCATTTTTCAATTGGTTTAAAGATTTCACTCAGGAGTGTACAATTAACACATTCTATAACAAGTCATTGCTTCAATTGGATGAAAAAAAAAATCAGCAAGTGATAATTTCTCATGTACCTTACAGATTTTGAAGAAATTGGAAGGGTCCTCCTTCATAAAATAGGGCAGGGCAAGGAGAACAACGGCTCTCTTCTGTTGATTTGAGTTCTGTACAAAACAATAGGAATCCAAACCAGAAAGGAAATCAGTGCTACACAAGCAGTGTCAAAAGCAAAAGTTAATTTGTCATGCAAGTACAACGCTCGCACATGGCATTACATAACTGTTACACCATTTTACCACATGAGATAGACAGACTGTTTTGTTAATGAAAAACACTAAAACTTAAGGACCCTCCACAAACTTGATCAAACCACTGCAGAGTTTGCTGATCGTAAGACAAGTGCACAGGGTCTACTGGTTACTCATATTTTGAAAGTGTGGAGTCACCTTGAATTTTGATGTTTTCTATTTAAATACACAAGTCAAATAGCAAATATATTGCAAAAGGAGGGTAGCTTAAGGCAGTGTTTACCAATCTTTTTTTGTCCTGCGTACCCCCTTAATTTCGTCACATGAGGAGTATACCTCTCATTCATGCTCTATATCTGTTCCTCTATCTCAGTGCGACTTCACTCCAAATATTTTTTTATCATTACATTTTTCTACGTACCCCCTGTAGTGTGCTTGCGTACCTCTTGTGGTACACGTACCCCTGGTTGGGAAACACTGGCTTAAGGCAACACATTTTGTATGTCGGATTAAACAGACAATGTGTTTTGAATTGTAAAGGTGATTACAATCTTTTTTATTAATAGCAGTGATCATAGTCATGGTGTATTTGTGTATTATAACACAACGTTTACCTAGTAGGACTTCATGGATATACTGTACATGAGAAATCAGAACCCAAAAACACTGACTGCAGTAATAAAAGCCAAAGGTGCCGCTACAAAGTAGAATATGAAGGGTGTGTAGATCTACTAGATATGAACTACCAGGAAGACATATTTAGATGCTTAACTTACTGTACTAGGGTCAGAACAGTAAAATATCAGTTCTAGTTCTTTAGCCAATACTCATGGAAAGATCAAATTAGGGAAGATTTACGAGGTAAAATAAATATTTACCGGTCTAAGCTTAAAGGAACAGACCACCCTTTTTTGATTTTCACATATTTGCAGTATTTCCCAGCATTATTCGTGAATGTGCATATAATTTTCTTCTCAGTGTTTTCAGTTCTTAGATTCATTGGATCAGAATTATTAGCATAGCTTAGCATAATCACTGGAAGTAACTGGTATCTTTAGCATCAAGTCACAAGTGATCACTGGACAGAATTAAACTGCTGTTTTACACTCTGGTGAATTTTACATTAATTTTAAAATGGTTTATAAGTACATTTGAGGATGTTTAATTTTGTACCATAGACTTGCATTAGTATGCCTAATTTGGCTATACTGTTAAACGGGGCAATGCAAGCACATAGACGAAAATGATATGCACATTCATGAATAATGCATGGAAATACTGCACATATGTGAAAATCAAAAAGGGGTGGTCTGTTCCTTTAATAGTAAGCTATGCAGCCAATATGTCTTTACTGGTAATTCAAAAAGCAGATATGGAGAATAATCTACCTTTAATGACAACACAACTCTGTCAGTCTTTTTAGGCCAAGTCTATTCATTCAACAGTCAATAGGCCTTATGCCAGGAATTACTTACATCATCATCAAGAGAGGCGAGGATAGCCGGAAGTTCCTTCACCGTCTGCCTCTGTCTGTAAACACGCAGAAATCTTGGGACCAACTCATCCAGGCCGTCAAAAAATGACTGCTTCAGGTTCTTGGAGACAATCCGTCTGAATTCTGCTTCAATCTGCATTAAGGCCAAGAACAGACAAAGACAAGAGAGCCCAACTTATGCCTTTTCTAGTAGGTTACATGACAAACCTAAGCAGTGATCTCTTGAAAGTACAGGATGAAGATGTTTAATCCATTCTTATTCAGTATATTAGAGATTAGTGCTTCAGTGTCATGGACCCCACAGGAAGGGACTAAACTTTGGTGCTCAATATTAACATACCTTATTAATATAAAGGATGCATGTACTACAATTTCACTTCAATAGTAATGCATTAAGAACATATGGCACCTACCTGCCGCTCAGTGAACAACGCTGGCCATCTGGTTTTGAGATCTTTGACCAAAGGCTCCTCTCTGATGACCTCCTTCCTCCTCAGTGAAAAGGTGCTGTCCATAAGGGCATCGACTTTCTTCCAGTCCACGTTCTTTTTCATCATTTCACTCTGTAAATCGTTTCGGTCTTGTTCAAGCATTTCCATGGTTCTATTCTGAGGGTGTTCTGGCAGAAAATTCACCTCTGACCTCATGGCTTTCTGTGGTCTCTTGGAATCCCCGGAGGCTGACCGTTTGTGCACAGAAAGCTCCACTGACCCAGCAATGCGTAACTGCTGCCTGAAATTCCCCATTTTGAAGGATATGCTGTATTTCCAGGCATACCACCCACATGTTGAGCCAGGTTCTTTTAGGCAAGGAAATTTTTCCACCAAAGCTTTCGCAACAATGGCACAATCTCCAGGGCTAGGGTGGGTCTTTATTTCAAACAGCGCCTCTGCCAATGTATCGAGGATGGCACTGGACATAGATTTAGACACTTCCAAAAGAGAGCCATCTCTGAAATATGCCTCATTGCCACGCTGTAGTCTCAACTCCATGTCTGTTGGGAACTTTGGAATGATGAAAGGGTCTGGTAGATATCCACTGCGTTTGGGAGTTGATTCTCCAGAGGAGGTTGATGGCAAGCTAGCAGTGTCGAGTGTGGAATCAGAAAGCTGATCATCATTGGAGGTGTCCTGGACATTTGAAGACTCTTGGATATGCTTCTGGAAAACCTTCAATGTAGTCGTGTCTCCTGTCAGGTCAGACATGCTTGTCAGATTACATAATTCATTGCCGAAGCTTGGGTCTTCAAATTGCACTATCAGCGTTCCATCCAAACTTAGTTCTCTCTTCAGTATATCGATGAATGCATCAAGCGTGTCCGGAAGGCTTTCGATGTGGAGTCTTCTTATGTCATCTGGTGCAATGATCACACGAAACCGCATAGTTCCTAGTCATGACAGAAAGAGAGAAGACATAAAAGGCCAAGTTAAGCATGCATGTAGGGTGCTACACTTTTATATCTGAACCACAGTTATAGGCAGTTTCTTTTCTTTCTTTTCTTTTTTTTTTAAAGTGAACATAGTAACAGGGACAAGAGAGACCAATTTATTTATTTTTTTTTTTTTTAGAAAAACACTGAAATAGGCCATTCACAATCTTGTGTTTTGACATTCCCTGTACAGTTCACTTCGTTTCCATAATAGTGCTATTCTACGAGTTGATCCCTACAAGGTATTATATACAAAAACAAAAGGAATGGCAAAACACAACAATGTAACCCCAGGTCAATCATACTTCTGTGATATCAACCCGTACATTTAGGAATATATGACTACTGTTGTGCAAATTTAACCATCGATAGAAAGTGGAGGTAATAGCCAGATGACGCACAGAAAATTAGAAACACTATTTTGTTTACAATATGACGCTTACAGCCACCCGCTCGAACAGGCGCGAAAGTAGACTTTCAGAACCATTTCCTAACACATTTCCATAACGCAGTTATGGACGCAATCTTATTTCATGCACGCCAACTTTGCTTGCAGACAAAGCAGGGTTTAGTCCAGCCACACGGACAACCTCGGAAGGGCAGTTCTAGTGCCACATTAAAGTAGAGCTCTAAACTAGCGACAGTCGTACAACTAAGCAGCCACGAGCCCCGTTTCCAAAAATACTATTTGTTAACCAGCTAGCTTATCTAGCCAATGGTCAAATGCATTGCAACAAGTTGCTAATTTACTTAGAAAACATGCTGTGAGGAAACACCTGCTAGTAACAAAGGAATGGTCCTCATATCAAACGAACACAGTTCAACCCATTTGTGAAGTACAATATTACAGATCATAGATAGGTTTTGCCAACCAACTCGGCTCATTTTAAAGTTAACATAAGCTTACCATGTTGCTCACACAGTTCCTTACCTAACTACTCGGTCTACTTGCTAGCTAATGCACACAGAGGGGGAGGGGTGGGATAGCAAATTCTTACCGCGATGTCCTTCACATCCGAACATATCTGATTTAACCCTTCACTGAATGCAACACAAAACCAAAAACGAAGACCAGCTACTTAAGAAATACTCGGACACTCTGCTCTTCAGAAAATTCCTTCGAAATCTCTGTTCACTTCAGAGGCAGGTGCAAGCATTCCCTCAACCAACCATCATGCTTCCAGTTCCAACGTATTCCCTTTGTTCGTTCTCCTCTTCCCTCCAGAGTGCCCCGGATGTAGCTAGTTACTGAACCTCAAATCCCGACCGGACAACAACAGTAGTCAACATCACATGTTGGCCAATTTTAAAAGAACAAAACTAAGCTACGCGTACACATTTCAGTACGACTATGAGTAAATGGCCATTTCTCCAGTAGTTGTTTTTTTTAAAACGCAGTCTGTCTCAAAATGACAAATCCGGTATCATCCAGCTGTGACTAGCCTGATGAGGACAAGTAGCATAGCTTAAAACATGACTTCGTAATGTACCCACCCAATTCACCGCTTTTTTTGCCAGTTACACTAAAACTCGTGGATAACTTATACAGTATGGCGTTAAAACGTTTGCATGGGCAATAAAAATGTCTAAAGTTTACTCACGTCTCAGTTGGCCAAATGCTCGCTCCAGTAATGGCGGTCCTCGTCGTCCTCCTGATAAGATTCAAAAACGTAACGTGCTCGTACGTGATGACGTAGAGTGACGACGCAGAGGAAGAACTTGAACTTCAATCCCAGATGACAAGAATGCCATTGTTATGTCAACTGTGCGTCGGAATTTCTGAGTGGAAATACCGTTATCAGTGTTGGCTCAACAAAACCATTGAAAAGTTTTGGGCTGAAAGTTCAGTTGACCTAAAAAATGAAACTGAGCCAACAAAAATGGGATATCATTTAATACAGTGTAGTCCCGAAGGAAATCTGTCTTGGACATACATAGCTGCCACATATTTGTACACACAACATACACATGACACCAAAAAACATAAACAACAATAAACACACACATACATAGAAACACTCAAGTGCATATCCGCTACAGCCCACCACCCACATACATGAATTTACAGGATGGTAGTTGTTAATGACCTGCGTTCAGTAGGTTAACAGAAACAGGGACAAAAGAAAACCTATATCTATTCAAAAACCTGGTACTCTGAATCGCCTGCCAGAGGGTAGCAGCTCATATTCTGGGTACAGAACATGTGATGGGTCCTCAATTATTTTCCTGGCCTGCCAGAGTACAGACTCTTCATATATTGCTTGGAGGATGGGATGATCCCTCACCCCGACTACTTTCAGTGCAAAGGGGTCAGTCTGTCGATGTTGGACTTCACTTTAGCTTTTAGGTTTCCAAACCACACAGTGATTGCATAGCGTACTACGCTCTCAACAACAGCATGGTAAAAAAGTAACATAATCCTCTGTTGAACACCAAACACCCTGAGTCTACGTAAAAAAATGTAGTCTCTGTTGGATCCTGGTACACACATTGTTAACATGAACATTCCAAGACAGATTCTTATCAAAGTACACTCCTAAATATTTGTAAGAGTCCACCTGAGTAATATTGGCATCACCAATGACTAATGGGGTGTGGTCCCCTACATTACTAGGGTCTCTTAGAAGCGAAGTGGTTGTAAACAGGCCCACATACAGGAAATGTAGCAGGTGACCACCGCCTTTCACCACACGGCCCTTCACCACACGGCCCTGCATCCGTGTTGATGTTGTGCTTTGTTCTGTTGTTGTCCTATATTTATAGTTAGTAAGTTAGAACTTTATGTTTCCCCATGGGGCAATTGCATTTGCAGCACACTCTCTGGCACTAGACATGACAAAGACAGGCATATCAATTTAATTATAATCAATTATTATTTTTGTTGTTATTTTGCATTTTAAGTAAATATATATTTGTATCTATTTGAAATATTTTCCCTATGCTACACAATGTACTTTGCTGTCCCATCACAGACATACAGTGCATATGCTTAGAATTTTGCCAACATTTTGAGTTCTCACTGATGTTATCAGGACTTGTTAAAGACAGAGTTCTATGGGATATGTAGAAAGCTCATGTAAAATTCTAGCCTGGTAAACCAGCGCCACCCGCTGGACGGCAAAATTTTTCAGGTAGCGAGTAGGTCTGGCCTCGGATCTGAGGACGTTTTGAACGCTGTGCCCTGAGTCAGGCAAAACCAATTGATTTGTTTTGAATTAACCCTTGTGTTGTGTTCGTAAGCTAAGCTGCATACACCTGTGGTGTTCGGGTCATTTTGACCCGTGATAACAAAACTCAGCCATAAAATACCTAAAAACACTAGTTATCATTTTCTTTATTTATTCATCTTTTTGACTTTACTGGTCTTTTATCTTGTAGTCCTACATGTGTTTTTTAGACTCCATGTTTATGTGTCATGTGTCTTGTGGTTCTGATGTAAGGACAGCCATCTTCTCTTCTATACTGCAAACCCAGTTTACCCTCGGGTACCAATAAAATTGAACTGAACTTGTGCAAATCGTTTTTGATGACTAAAACTATCAAAACCTGTATAAATTCACTATCAATACTTCCTAAAGTCATACAATTAGAAATTATGTTGTCCATGTATTACTGCTGATATGAGAGAACAATAATCCCCAAATTTATTTTATTAGTTTTTCTCTAATATTAGAAAATATCATATAGTGACATTTGTGGTGTTCGGGTCCAGACCAACCCAAAGAGATTTATAGCAGGATAAAGACCAAATTTCAACTAAATTAGTTTTTCAGTGCATAAAATGAATGTTGAAATATGTTGACTTGGTGTTTTTCAATATTTATATGATGTTAGTGTGGTAAATATACAAAATAACAATTCTGCCAGATTCACAGCTATTTCGCCAATCTAATGCAAAGATATAAGAAATGAACACCTCAATGAAAATGAAAAAGGTACATTATTCATCTGAATCCACAATGTTATGAACCTGGACCATTATGTTATTGCCAAATCAACTCTATGGAAAGTGTAAGACCATCTCTACATGTTTGGGTGTTATTATGGATTTTTGATACGTTTTTTTGGACAAAATAATGTGCCAAAACTCATTTTGCAAAGAAAAGTGCAAAAATTCTCATAATATAATGCAGAAATGGATTCCCTGGCGATGACAACATATGAGGAGACACCAAAAATACATCTGTACTCTGGATTTGTTATATGAAAAAGCTGGGGGAAAAAAAATTAAGGCAAGAAATATATTTTCCTCACCATGAATCACCAAACTGAGGACAAAGGGCAACCAACAGCTTTTCAAAAATGCCATACAACAACCAAAAATCTATGCCGGGTCAATT
>NW_026945819.1:180000-202500 GCF_034702125.1 Engraulis encrasicolus | reverse complement strand
GGGAGGAACCCTTCATGATGCAGGAGTTGAAGGAGCTGGACAAATCTGCCAAGTGAAGTCAAAGTGGTGGTATAGTGAGCAGATGGAGGATAGTTTTTGCCCCGTTTAACCATTATTTGCCATTAGTTATCTCTTATTGCTTGATCATTAATAATCACACATACTCAAACTTTAGCATTTGTGAATCTTAGGTAATACTTATCAAATCCTGTGTTAGCAAGTAGCTCTTAATGATAAACGTCTTTTGTATGACTGAATGCATAATTAAAGCTGTCTTCCTCATCATTCCAGCCATATGACTCGTTTTTGCCTCCAATATGCTGTGCTTTCAACTCACATCTTTTTGAACAAAAGTGATCCATCAAAAAAAAAATCATTACAGCACTTGCTGCTGACGATTTCTTCACATGATCAAAGGATTAATCCCAAAAGTGTTTGGTACTTATTTTGTCTGCATTTGTCCCGAGAACAAATCCATGAAGAGTGTTTATGTTCAAAAGCACATGCTCGGCCTACAGAGACACAAATGCTGCAATGTAAAGTTCAAACATTGAAATAAATTGATACATTTTTGGCACATTGTCATCCTGTACGTGACCATAATAAAAATAAACCCAACACAGTGTACTCAGGTTTTGCATCGAGTTGTATCAAGGACATTCAGTTACAGTGGTGTTTTGGGGAGAAATAGGTGATACGCATGAACCCAGTGCAAATAAGCCTACGCATAAATGTATGTGAATACCTGGCTGTCAAAATAAGAGTATTACTGCAATTTCTATAACTTCCCTCTGTGTGACTCTGGCTTTACATGCTGAAGTCACTAGGAACATGGAGTGGGTAAATAATCATGCACACCAAACAAAGAATATTTATTTTGACATTTGTCTTTTTGTTAGAGCCGCTGTTGTTGCTGTATATCTGCTTTGTGATTATATTTTATTGGTATATTTGTTTTAATTATTAGTATTATGAATATTAATATTGATATCACTGTTTTTAACCATTTGATTTTAATGCTATTTTTTCATCATTTTCCAAATGGCCCTATAACTGGTCCTACTAAAAAGTGTAGACATATCCAATGCAGCAAAGAGAGTATGGTCTCACATTTGTAGATACCTATATTACAGTAAATATGAAACAAGTGAATTTTTAACACCTGTGAAACTCTATTGTTATGGCCATGAAGCGCTAACAAGACTCAAATGCAGAGGTTCAAATAAAATTATGTTTTTCTTCAGTATCATCCAAGAGTGTAATATGCACAACACTGTCGCCTCCTCTGCTTGATGGGGTGAACCCACATTCGGCTACATCTTCTTGCTTGGCTGAACCTGAACAAGAGGAGTAACATGGCTGCTCTTCTTCTGTCGATAACACAAGCTATAGAGACAACAAACACATCAATGGTGAAACTTATTCATGGAAACATTAGGCTTAAATCAACATTGATTTGAATAAAAACAACACTTACTTACACTCACTGCAAAATGTTTCTGACGTCATATAGAGGATGGTCACAGGAGGCTATTAGCATAACAGAGGAGGAGCAGCAGAGGCCTGTGTCTATATCACCGCTACAGAGTCCGGCGCTACTCTATATCCAGTGGGTGCTCCTGTTAGGGAGTCCGGCGCTACTCTATATCCAGTGGGTGTGGCTGCTATGGAGTCCGGCGCTACTCTATATCCAGTGGGTGTGGCTGCTATGGAGTCCGGCGCTACTCTATATCCAGTGGGTGTGGCTGCTATAGAGCTCGAAAGTCCCGCCCCTTAGTTCCGCGTTTCACGGGACCTAAGCTGACCATCTAACAACATGGTACTGAGTAAATATCTTCTGATCTCAGTCATGATATGCGCTGGGCTACAAATATGATGTTTAAGAGGCTAGATAAAGATTATTCATGCAGAAGTATCTATGTTTTGTTCTGAGGCCGTCGGCATGAAAAATGTGAAGAAACACAGCTTTCTAAAAAGTTTGGGGGTTCGTACGAAAAATTAAGCAAAAATATCAGAACCAACATATATGGAGCTCGTGGCACAACTCGAACGGGATCGAAATATCATTTTAATACCGCCATTGGATTACATGCTACGATTTTCGGCTAAAAATGCCGTTGAGGTCCCATGAAATCGGGGGAAGTGACGTCACTTTCGAGCTCTATGGAGTCCGGCGCTACTCTATATCCAGTGGCTGCTCCTGTTGCCGAAGCTGCCACTAGGCGAGTACATTTAGGGTTTAACCCCAAAAAAATTGATACAAAAGGTTTTGTTATGGATTCTATTACTATTGGACCTGCTAAATGACATACTAAAAATCTAGTAAAATCTGACTTTGGGAAATGAGTTTTTTCAACATGGCTGCCATAGGCTTATTATAAGGGTCAAGAGACACTCCAGGTGAATAGGCCAAAAAAATTAGCTTGCCGATATCACCATGAAACTTAATCCGGTGATTACTCACATATTTGTGAGAAAAAAATGTATTGCAAGTTTTCTGAAATGTTATGTTTTAATATGGTAATTGGACTATATCTAATTAAATATGCATTACATTTCAAAATGCAAAAACTCAAAATCTGAAAAAGGCAAGATCAAAATTACTCTTTCATTTTGTTTCTAGTAAGCCAGAAGATATCTTCAGAAGAGATTATGGACATGTTTTGTAGTAAATCTAAAAATCTTTGTGCAGACACACCAGCTACCTTTTTTTTTTCGAAACATGATTATTTAACATCTCTCTTAGATAAATAATTGAGTTTTATGTTTCTCAAGTTCTTCCAGACATTCTTTGAGTCTGGTGGTATCATTCTTGTCATGTATCGAGGGCAGCTGTCCTCAAATCATAGCCTCTCCACAGAGGTGTCCTAAGGGCTGGTGCTGGGACTCCTATTTGCCATGTACACCACATCACTGGGCCATGTTATCTGTTCTCACAGCTTCTCATACTACTGTTACGCCGATGAAGCACAGTTACTTTGTGCCAGATGACTCCACGGTCACACACATTACCGCTTGCCTCTCTGAAATATCCACAAATATATAGGAAGGCAACCTTCAGTTGAGCCTCGCTCAAATGCACTGCTGGTGATCCCAGCCAAAGATTTAGGTTGCCATGATATCAAACTCAATATGGATTCTGCTAACTGTTGCCTCAAATAAGGCCACAAGAAATCTAGGTATTATTGTTGATGACCATCTATCACTCTCTGACCACATAGCCTCAGTTTCCCAGTCATGTCCTTTTTTTCAGGCTCTGACCCAAGTTACAACAGGGCCAACTCTGGCTTACCCGACAGCTATGCTAAAGCCCTATGTCCTTTCAGGACATTGTCTGTCTCCAGTACCAACCCTTTCACCTTGCCCTCTACTTACACATGTAGTGGCTCCTGTCTATTCAGTTCAGCTGCTGAGACCCAAAATACCTAGTCACACCATGATTCATCACTGATGATGTGCCCTGACAAACAGCACATGGATATTACTATAGCAGTAGTGTCTTTATCCACCCAAACAGCACTCCAAACAAACAGATCCTGAAAACATGTTAGTTCATGCCAATGTAATTATCATGTAGTAACCTTTATTTTAAAAAACTTTGATCTTGAAAATGACACCTTTCCTGAAGTTAGATTTTCCTAGATTTTTAGTATGTTAGTAAGGACAACTGGATGTATTGAAATCAGTTGAAAAACCTTTTGTATCAATTTTTTTGGGGTTTGGTCTATTTTGGCCATAGATGTACTCGACTAAACCTCCAGAGTTTGAAGGTCATGGTGGTGTTCCAGTGAGAAGAGCAAACAGATGCCATCTGAGTAGGAGAGTTTTGTTGTGCAGAATGGGACTTTCGGATCACAGAGTTTGTTTTCCGAAAACCCCAAAATCGGACTTAGGCGGTTTTGGTAGCAAGCCGACGATATAAGGTTGACTTGTTTGCTTTTCTTTTTTGTGAACAATTCTTGTTTTTTATTTTATTATACATTAACAATGACAAACAAACACAGTACACATCCCCACCACCCTCCACCCCTCCCAGTGGTGAGCACCCGCAAAAAAAACAGAATAAAAATAACATTTACATTATTTTCTACAACCCCCCTCCCAAAAAAAAAACAGAAATAAAAACAACACAACAGCCCATAACACCCTAGACCCCCCCACAACAAATGACGTCCTCGAACGCTTGACTCCATCTCCTCAAGTCTGCATTTTTATCTACAATTTTAATAAAATCTTTGGACATGTGTTTGCTTTCATAATTTGTATTTGCATGTATGACATTGCAGACAGTTTATACAGTAACATAAATACATTATTTTCAATAATTGAAATAAACAGAATAATGTCAAGTGGATGGGGGGGGGATGCAACCTCTTATGTATAACTGCAGATTTTTAGTACTGATGCAATTGTGATAGGCCACCGACTCGGCCTGATGAAGTTCTAAGGACCGAAAGCTTTGCAAGTCAAGTAAAGCTTCTTTGCACAAAAAATGACCTGAAGTGTGCGGATTGTGTCCTTTTTATACTGCTGCAATAAAACAAATATCCAGTAGAGGACGCTACCGCTCCAGATTTCTCTTCAGGTGTGTGTGTGTGTGTGTGTGTGTGTGTGTGTGTGTGTGTGTGTGTGTGTGTGTGTGTGTGTGTGTGTGTGTGTGTGTGTGTGTGTGTGTGTGTGTGTGTGTACAATGTGTGATTAGGTGGATGACATGGGGTTAATTAGTATTGTATGTTTTGGGAGGTTTTATGCCTTTAATGTAGATACTGTAGGAGAGTTAATATTTGACTGTAAGGCAATGGGAGAGGGAGACAGGGCAGGGTCCCGAAATGAATCACGCCGTACTAAAGCCTGAGTTGCCCACATATGGCGTGTTAAAGGAACAGTCCACTCCTCTTTGATTCTTACATATTTGCAGTATTTCCAAGCATTACGCATAAGAGTGCTGCGCCACATCACCCCCGAAATTGTTCGTTTTATTTGATTAACATTGTGCTGATATACTTGCTTTCAGTAACTACATTTTTCTGTGGATTCGTGCAAAACTTGTGCTTTAGTAATACATTACAAATTGGCCATTGGCATTTCGGTAGACGTTAATTAATAACAGGGGCCGTGTCTTGCTCGGTTGAGCATTGCAGTACATGTCTCTACTGTTAGAGGAGAAGAGATGTGACACCGGCATTGAAGAGAAGAGGAACACAATTTGTAGCCTACATTCACAGCAACATATTTCAGGTAAGGGCTTCAAGGTGGTTGATATATGACACATAGACGGTATGCAGTATGTGTTATACTTTACTAAGTTATGTTAAGAAAAGGAAACGAGACATGATACGTGTGTAAGGGGGCAGATAGTCAATGGGGCTGTCATTAATGTTTTGCTTTTGTTTGACTTAACTACGACCTCAACATGGATGTTGGGAAGACTGCGGTTGTCTGAGTTAATATTGTGTTTGTGTACCCGTGTTCAGGTGCGCTACTGCCTACGGCACACAAAATGGACATAAACATGGCATTAAATATGCACTATGTACACCACACACATCAAGCACATATTGCACGTTTCGCAGTGTCATATTACATATATCTTCTCATTTCTGGAAGAAGAAATGAAATTGTAATCCTTGAGGTTGCCTACAGTCCATGAGTTTAGCGGTGAGGGACTTTGTTGGAGGTCTGTTTGAAAGTCACAATGTTTGTTTGAAAAGAAGAGTTCATGGGTACTGGTTAAACCTGGTGTTTGGTTGGATTATGTCTACTCATGAGACGATGATGAACTATAGGGCCATGTAAAATAAGTGCAATGGAAACATGTGTTTCAATTCACTTGTTTGAACCAAACGGACATGTATGAATGAACGCTCTCAGAATATGTCCTTCCTGTCAGATTATTGCTTTCTCCCTTAGTATCTTAGTGCAATTTTCTCAAAAGAGGAGTTCCAGCATCAAATTTGAGGAACAGTTGGTAAACAATGTTTTTACATAATTTAATGGTGCTGATTCTGAATATTGTGTTTTCCAAGCCGAATGCAGCGTTTTAACCCTTCTAATTTGCATATTAAAATGAGAATGTGTTTTTCATTATATATTATTATTTCTAAACTAGAGATGCACCGGATCCTGATTTTTAGGATCCTGCCGGATACCGGATCCACTACTTAAGATCCTGCCGGATCCACTACTTAAGATCCTGCCGGATCCGGAACCGGATACAGGATCCTACGAAAGGGTTGAAACACATAGCCTACTCGCCCTTTTTATCACGTTGACTCAAACTATTTTGACTGAAAAGCCTCGGCTACCAGATCCTGGATCCTGGAACCGGATCCGGATCCTGTGAGAATCCTATTATCCTGCCGGATCCGGAACCGGATCTTGGATCCGGTGCATCTCTATTCTGAACTAATCAGGTAAACAACATGGCATTAGGCTCAAATTTCATATTTAAGTGCTAAAATAGTGCAGGAAAAATGTTTATTGTATGATATTAACCCTTGTATTCTGTTAGAAACCTGCACACACCTAGGTCAATTTTCACCTGTGATAGAAACTCAGCCATAAAATACCTAAAAAAAATCACATGTTTTTCATCTTATAGCTAATTTAGAATGTATGCAGCAGCTATTGGAGAAATCTGTTCAAAACAAGTCAGGGGGTTATCTGAGAAAACATTTTTAATGAGGAAAATAAGGAGTTGGGAGCTATAATGTTGTATTTGACCTATTGGGACGTGCACAAACCTCCTTGTTTTTTTTCAGGCAAATCTGAGATGGTCGTGCAGGATGATTTGGTGATTTGAAATGGAATGACCCGCATAGATACACCAATTGTTTCCCACTTAAATGTTTTGTTAATCCAGCTGTTGAGCCACAAACCCATGTAAATCTCCCATATGTGACCAATGGCGGTCGCTGAGACCAAGCCTCATGCTGGTGAGTCTACTGCTGAACATCCAATTATATATCCCACTTTATCACTACTGCTCCTCCTTCTGAATATCAATGACAATGATATCTGCACTATACACACGTTTTAGAGGCAAAACATGTTTTTGTTTTTGTTTTTTTTCATATTTCTTTTTACTGTTACAACACAATTAAAACTGTCAAAGCCTTGTAGCTCACTGATGGCAATTCTGATATTCATACTTAATAAGGTCTGAAGGGAAAAGGCCTGAGGATTGTGCTGCTGGGATATAGATACGCCGGGAAGAGTTCATCTGGAAACACCATCCTGGGCAGAGAGGAGTTTGATACTGTAGAGAGAAGCTGTCATTATGTGAAGAGACAGGGAGAGGTAGCAGGCAGACAGGTCACTGTGGTGAAAGCTCCTGGCTGGTGGTGGGATGACACAGTGGAGGAAACCACTACCATGACCAAAGAGGACATTGAGCTCAGTGTGTCTCTGTGTCCTCCCGGCCCTCACGCTCTATTGCTCATAATAGAGATGTATTGGTTAAATGGATCTTTCACAGAGACACACAGAAGATCAGCACAGGAACACCTGGAGCTTCTGGGTGAGAGAGTGTGGAGTCACACTATAGTGCTGTTCACCCGTGGAGACCGGCTGGGAGACACAAATATTGAGAAGTACATGGAGAGTGAAGGAGAGAGTCTGCGGTGGCTGGTGGAGAAATGTGGGAACAGGTACCATGTCCTCAACAATGAGAGAAAAGATGACCGCATGCAGGTCACACAGCTGATGGAGAAGATAGAAGAGATGTTGGCAGCAAACAGAGCACGCTGTTATGAGATGGAGAGAAGGAGAATCGAAGAGTTGGAGGAGAAGAGGAGGCGAGATGAAAAGAGAGGGTATGACAGGATGATGAAGGCGAGAGAGTTTGTGAGATCACAGATGGGTGAGTTTTGCATGTTTCTGGAGAAAAACAGTTTTTTTCTGCCAATAAAAAGTGTTGAAAGGCAGTTGTTAGCTCCTACAATGCAAAGCTTTAGGGCCTCGGCAAGCTTGCAGCATGATAGATGTGCCCAGGCACGACTCGGGCATGAATGCGTTAACATGCACATTCTGGGCGCACATTACAAACTGCATCCTTGCGTGTGTGTTCCCCTGCGACATCTTCAAAATTGCTGGGGACGATCGTTAGAAAGACTGCACAGTCCCATGCGNGTGCTCTCGGTGAAAACAATTCTAAAATCTGCAAAACATGTGAGTGGTCTAATCACTTATGTGACATACTGTACTCACTTACGTGACATACACATACACATACACATACACATACACATACACATACAGTGCATCCGGAAAGTATTCACAGCGCTTCACTTTCTCTTCATTTTTTTTAGCGTTTCATCCTTATTCCAATTTGTATTAAATTAATCTCTGTCCTCAAAATATAACATACATACCCCCATTATGACCAAGTGAAAAAAAGAGAGTTCTTGAGAGTTTTTGAAAATGTATTAAAATCAAAAACAAAGAAATCATATTTACATAAGTATTCCTTTGCTTAATACTTAGAACCACATTTGGCAGCAACTACATTCATTTTTTAATTTCGAAATGAAAAGGGATTAAAAGGGAGGCCATCTGTGTGCGTTTCGACCTTTCTTTACATTGAAATTGTACATTTTGAGTCTGCACCTGGCTAAAGTAGATGGGTGTGGGTTTTGAATGAAATCCTATGGAGAGTATCATGATCTGCTTCTGTAGTCACAGTTCATGTTGGCATGCATGCTTCTTTAGATGTAATTCAGACCAAACCATGTCACTCCCACAACCATGGTTGACTAGCCAGATGATGGACCTTTTTTTTGTAAAACTCACATGTTTACCACCACGCATGCTTGACTCCATCTAAAGAAAACTTGTTTATCTTGGTCTCAAGAGAGATGAACAGACCAAGGATATGCATCACTGGAACCATGTCGTGTGATCTGATGAGACCAGGATAAACTAATTTGCTTTAAATGGTGTTAAGCATGTGCGGAGCCGCTGGGAAGCATACTAATAATGATAATAGTATTTATTTTATTTATTTATTTTAATAATAATATTTTAATAATAACAATTACTTTCTTTGGTTTTAGTAAACTCACACCGTTTGAGGTGTGCATGGCGGTGAAGAGTGAGCTTTATGAAAAAAACAATTTTCGTCGCACACTCAACTTCATGCAGCACATTTAATGAGACCAACGTTTCTGCTCACGCCTTCATCAGGGTTATCTTACAAACACACAAACAGCTGCCTTCATACAACATAACACTGATTAGACAGGTGTTCAATTGGGAGTGTGTTCTGGGAATCACCAGTGCGTCATCACTGCTCCCAGTTGAGGTCAATCAGCTGGCATGATGCTCCATGGTGAGCCGAAACGTTGGTCTCATTAAATGTGCTGCATGAAGTTCTGAGTGTGCAACAATTGCTTTTTCATGAAATAATAACAATCAAAAAGTTTTTCTCAAGTAAGATTTATCGCAATATTTGTCTTAATAATTGTGAAAAGTCCTGGTTACGGCCCTGGTTGCAGGGAACAGGGATGACCCCGCTATTAAAGCAAGTATGTGCAGTCAGTCGCACGCGGTGGCCTGTGTAATTAACGGCTCGAGGCAAGCTAATCGAGGGCCTATGACCAGCTTCTAGATGATGTAAAAGTGCACACACTAAAATCTAGACTCAAGATGCAGCTGTTCTCAGATGCTCTAAATTATACATGTTTATTTTTTGTTGAATCTTCTGTAATCATTTAGTGTTTTATCTTAATTGATTTTCAAACTTTGACTAATTGTTTCTTGTTTCATTTCCTTTCACTTTTATTTTTTTGTGATGCATAGGCCTATTGAATTGAATCTGTGTATGAAATCAGCATTAAACTTGCAAATAAACTTGCAAATAAACTGGCATTGCCTTGCCTTGACCTTCATCTTCACCAGACTTAACTATTGCATCTTTCCTCAGTTATTATCATTTAAAACTATGTAATCTTGATCATTAAATGATGATATATGATGTGCTAAAGATGTTGACATACATACCACCAAGTTATAGTAGCATTTCCATTGGTAACATTCACGTTTTCATTTAAATGAATGTGCACACAGTTTTACAGAATGCTCCTTCTACTAGTTATTGGTGAAAAAAGGTACTGAAATCCACCTCTTCACTTGTTTCCTCATGTTAGGTCATTCTCGTCAACTCTCACAGTTTAGGATTGTACTGCTGGGATACAGTTTTGCTGGAAGGAGTTCATCAAGAAACACCATACTGGTCAAACAGAAGTTTGATACTGTAGGAGCAAACGTTAGGTGTGTGAAGATACAGGGCGAAGTAGCAGGGAGACACGTCACTTTGGTGGAGGCACCAGGATGGGATTATATCAACGCAGAAAACACACAGAATATGACCAAAGAGGACACTGAGCTCAGTGTTACTCTGTGCCATCCTGGACCCCACGCTCTGGTGCTGGCCATACGAGTGAATAGGTCGTTCACTGAGGAACTTAGGAGCTCAATGCAGCAACACCTAGAACTTCTGGGTGAGAGAGTGTGGAGTCACACTATAGTGCTGTTCACCTATGGAGACCGACTGGAAGACACATCCATTGAGCAGTACATTGAGAGTGAAGGAGAGAGTCTGCAGTGGCTGGTAGAGAAATGTGGGAACAGATATCATGTCCTCAACAATGAGAGGAGAGATGACCACACGCAGGTCACACAGCTGATGGAGAAGATAGAAGAGATGGTGGCAGCAAACAGAGGGCAGTGTTATGGCATGGAGAGACGGAGAACAGAAGAATTGGAGGAGAAGAGGAGGAGAAATGAGGAGAGAGAGAAAGAGAGGATGATGAAGGAAAAGAGAGAGAGAGAATCACTCGTCTGGAATATTTGTATATTTGTTTATGACCTCCGCCAAGGAGGTTTTGTTTTTGAACGCGTTAGTTTGTCTGTCTGTCTGTTTGTTTCTTTGTTTGTCTGTCTGCCAGCAGGGTAACTCAAAAAACGAATTAACGTATTTGCACAAAGATTTGTGGAGTTGTTGGTAATAACCCAAGGAACAATTGATTGAATTCTGGTGGTGATCCAGATCATGACCTGGAACCAGGGCTTTTGTAAAGATTCTTCACCATTTCTGGCCTATAAATCTAGACACCCCTTGTGACATTCCAGTTTCTGGCTCTACAAAAAGAAGGCAGAAAGATTTAAAAATAGGATGTAACATAATCAAATGTCCTATCAAACAGCTTCCTTGGCGGAGGTCTGCACTCTGAGTGCATGTCTAGTTGGCATTGTATCAGTTTAAAGTGTTTAAAGTGCCCTATTTTTGTAAATAAGCTTACTTTACACCTCTCCATGGGTTAAATAAATGATGGGGTTTTGCCTTTCTCCTGTGTGTTTGGCAGTTGTAACGCCGCATTATGTAATAACGGTGCAATATGTAATAATGTAACAAATTATTACATAATATGGTGACAATCGCCGCATTGTGTAATAATTTACGCATTTCGTAATACATTTCTTGAACGCATTTCGTAATAACTTTTTTCTCATCTTGTAATAAATTATTACAAAATGCGAAATTTATTACGGAATGCGGCCGCAACTTTTTTTTTTGATGGAAATGTAATAACATGGTGCATTATGTAATAATCTATATGGATATGTTTTTTCTGCACTTGGATTCAGTAGGCGCAGCACACATACATAGTCTCAGTGACATGGTATAGTCACTGCCCTCTCTCTCTCTCATTCTTCTCAGTTCTCAAACTGCTCGAGAGTCGCGAATGATGCGGTTAAAACCGTTAAGAAATAATTTCACAACTTGTTGCGTGCAACGAGTCCAACGAATGTCTCGCACTTTCTGCTACATTACACCAATTTACAGCGACATTAAATAGGCCAGGTCTAAACACTTCACGAGGAGGTGAAAACTTGTCTTGCACTTGCGTGGGTCTGTGGCGAGAGAGAGAGAGAGAGAGAGAGGAAAGAAGAGAGAGAGGGGGAGAGAGAGAGAGTGAGAATGAGAGAGAGAGAGAGAGAGAGAGAGAGAGAGAGAGTGTGTGTGTGTGTATGTGTGTGTGTGTGTGTGTGTGTGTGTGTGTGTGTGTGTGTGTGTGTACGCACGGAGACAAACCTGGCCCATATTGATCTTAAGCCCCATCTTGGCTCTTTGGAAATATTCTTAACATTACAAAGGCTATTTTAATATTTTCCCCCAAACAACATGAATCAAATCCCAGGAAAAGACCAACCATTATAAGTGACTCGTGGGGAGCTGTCCATGCTGGTGGTGCTTAATTTTTCCCGATATTTGCCCGTGGAGTAGTGAGTCTTTCATGTCTGCCTACATGCGCGCCAGGGTCTGACCATGGTGCTTTTTGCCCGTTGAGTGAGGAGACTGTCTTCTTGCAAAGCAAGAAGTCATAGCACCCGAGAAAAATGCCACTCTTTGTCATATTTTCAATTTCAGTCCACTGTTCAGTAGGCCTATTGCTGCAATCAAATTCAATAGCCTATGCTCATCCACATGCACGCGAAAAACAATAACCCAAGCGGCGGGACTAATTCGATTATATTCCTTCCAAAAATGTCCGAACGTCACAAAAATCAGTTATTTGCATTGTCCGTAATTATACCAAACAAAAAGGTATCAATAAAAGAAATCAAGTCTTCAGTTTCGATAATCCACGTTACAAATCCTCAACAACAGCAAGCCATTCCTTCTCTGCTATGAAGCAGGCAACGGAACAAGTGCAGACAGTAGGCTATATGACCACGTTGATGCTGCACGGCTTGAAAGGATTCTGTCTAAATTAAATATCTTGAATAGCCTATATAGACCTAGGCCTAACTAGATTTGTTGCAATACAGATTCATTTTCTATAGCCAGAAGTGTTCCGTTGGACTGACGAAACCGAACACGATCAAGTTTGCAACTTCTTTCCCTCATGCGCTGTCCGTCAGCACCACCTGTCATCAGACGTCCGATTAGCTTTCATTACGTGCTGAGGGAAAAAACTCTCGCCATTAGGCCCATGTGCTGTTGCACTGTTGTGAGGGATATCACCAAATAATTTAGATAAAAGTCAGAACATTATTTTGGCAATCTGTTCAGTCTGTTCATTTAAGTTTTTGGGTGCTCTTGGATATCGGGGATCAGTTCATGTAGAGAGAAGAGTTCATCCAGGCACTCCAAAATAAGGTGTCCAAACGGGAAGTTACATTAAAAAGCCTTTAATGGTACTGGGCTGGGGTTACATTAAAGAGCCGACATGTTTCGACCTCACCAGGTCTTCATCAGGGCTACGTTCACCATTGAAAAGAAAGGCCTCCCTTAAATAGTGACATCACCACATGTGACCCATTACGCACTAAACACATTTGCGCACACCAGAGAAAACAAAGATTTAAAAATAGCCTGGGGTAATAAGTGATGCCACAGAAAAAAAATGACCAGAAGTACAAATAAGCATCACAAAAAACAAGTAAAATCAATATCCTCATTTAGACCAGGATAGCGCATGGCATCCAGTTGGTGTATCCAAAAAGTCTGCCTCTGATTAAGTCTTTTTAGCCTGTCCCCACCCCTCGGAAGAGGTTTGATATGCTCGACGCCCTGTATGCGCAGCAGAGAATCATTTTTACCATGGTATATTCATTGAAATGTTTCGCCATGGGATAGTCAAAATTGCCCACTCTGATAGCATACAGGTATTTATGTTCTGCTAGCCTATCTCGCATGCGCCTTTTTGTGCGTCCGATATAAAACAACCCTTCAGCGCAAGGACAAGTTAGGCGGTATATGACAAATGTAGAATTGCAATTAATGAAATCTCTCTGTCCGTATTCTCTCGTGGTTTTAGTATCCACAAAAGATTTGGCTTGTGTAACATTTGGGCAGTGAGGGCAGTTCATACATCTATAGGTGCCAATAGGTTTACGCAGCCAGGTTTCTCTCTTTTTCACCTGTAGGTGAGAGCGCATTAATTTATCTCCTAGGCTGGGTGCACTCTTTAAAGACACCATGGGTGGTTCTGGGAACACCTCACGTAGTTGCGCATCACTTTCAATAATGGACCAATTGTTCTTAATAATTTGCCTGATCCGCGTCGCTTGTGTACTATATGTCGTAACAAAAAAAGGACGAGACTGCTGGTGGCGATGATGTTTCTTTTTGGTCAATAACGTGTTGCGTTGAAGGGAGCGCGCTTCACTGTATGCGTTTTGGATGGCTTTAGGGTGATAGGCTCTATCACTGAATCTTTTCTCCATCAGCTCGGCCTGCTCGTGAAAATCATTTTCGAAATCACAGATACGCCTAATCTCTGGAATTGGCCGTGTGGAATATTTCTAATGAGATGCGGGGGATGGAATGAATCCGCTCTCAGAATGGTGTTCCGAGAGGTCGCCTTTCTGAATAAGGTGGTGTGCAGCTGTCCCTCCGCGTCTTTATATATCGTCAAATCCAGAAAGTGAATATTAGTTAATGAATATTCCAAGGAAGCCACCCAAAACGCATACAGTGAAGCGCGCTCCCTACAACGCAACACGTTATTGACCAAAAACAAACATCATCGCCAGCAGCAGTCCCGTCCTTTTTTTGTTACGACAGTTCATAGATGTATGAACTGCCCCCACTGTCCAAATGTTACACAAGCCAAATCTTTTGTGGATACTAAAACCACGAATGAATATGGACAGAGAGATTTCATTAATTGCAATTCTACATTTGTCATATACCGCCTAACTTGTCCTCGCGCTGAAGGGTTCTTTTATATCGGGCGCACAAAAAGGCGCATGCGAGATAGGCTAGCAGAACATAAATATGGTATCAGAGTGGGCAATTTTGACTATCCCATGGCGAAACATATGAATACCATGGTAAAAATGATTCTCTGCTGCGCATACAGGGCGTCGAGCATATCAAACCTCTTCCGAGGGGTGGGGACAGGCTAAAAAGACTTAGGCCTAATCAGAGGCAGACTTTTTGGATACACCAACTGGATGCCATGCGCTATACTGGTCTAAATGAGGATATTGATTTTACTTGTTTTTTGTGATTTTTATTTGTACTTCTGGTCATTTTTTCTGTGGCATCACTTATTACCCCAGGCTATTTTTAATCTTTGTTTTCTATGGTGTGCGCAAATGTGTGTAGTGCGTAATGGGTCACATGTGGTGATGTCACTATTTAAGGGAGGCCTTTCTTTTCAATGATGAAGACCTGGTGAGGTCGAAACATGTCGGCTTTTTAATGTAACCCCAGCCCAGTACCATTAAAGGCTTTTTAATGTAACTTATCGTTTGGGCACCTTATTTTGGAGTGCCTGGATGAACTCTTCTCTCTACATGAACTGATCCCCGATATCCAAGAGCACCCAAAAGCTTAAATGAACAGACTGAAGACTGCTTGAGCTTCCAGCCACCTGTGTGCCTTTCATTGCCAAAATAATGTTCTGACTTTTATCTAAATTATTTGGTGATATCCCTCACAACAGTGCAACAGCACATAGGCCTAATGGCGGGAGTTTTTCCCTCAGCACGTAATGAAAGCTAATCGGACGTCTAATGACAGGTGGTGCTGACGGACAGCGCACGAGGGAAAGAAGTTGCAAACTTGATCGTGTTCGGTTTCGTCAGTCCAGCGGAACACTTCTGGCTCTAGAAAATGAATCTGTATTGCAACAAATCTAGTTAGGCCTAGGTCTATATAGGCTATCCAAGATATTTAATTTAGATATTTAATTTAGTTTTCACCACCTCGTGAAGTGTTTAGACCTGGCCTATTTAATGTCGCTGTAAATTGGTGTAATGTAGCAGAAAGTGCGAGACATTCGTTGGACTCGTTGCACGCAACAAGTTGTGAAATTATTTCTTAAAGGTTTTAACCGCATCATTCGCGACTCTCGAGCAGTTTGAGAACTGAGAAGAATGAGAGAGAGAGAGGGCAGTGACTATACCATGTCACTGAGACTATGTGTGTGTGCTGCGCCTACTGAATCCAAGTGCAGAAAAAACATATCCATATAGATTATTACATAATGCACCATCTTATTACATTTCCATCAAAAAAAAAAGTTGCGGCCGCATTCCGTAATAAATTTCGCATTTTGTAATAATTTATTACAAGATGAGAAAAAAAGTTATTACGAAATGCGTTCAAGAAATGTATTACGAAATGCGTAAATTATTACACAATGCGGCGATTGTCACCACATTATGTAATAATTTGTTACATTATTACATATTGCACCGTTATTACATAATGCGGCGTTACAGCAGTGCAAATGTTACCTCCAAGCTAGCAGTTAATAGTCATATGAGACCAGCTAGCTGCCAGATGATGAACCCAATCATTTAACTCAGGGGGAGGTTTAATGTGAGCTTATCTCTTAAAATGGTAAAGTATCACTTTAAGATACGGGAACCACATACCATAATAATGTAGGACATACTGTTATTTCTTCTTGTTTGTTATTGTAGGATATTAAACGTTATACTTATATTTTACTTATTTGTTTATTATGGTTCCTAAAGTTAAGTGACTAGAGCTCACATTGAATGGTATGTACAGTTAGACTTTTGTTTTGATTGTTAGTCTAATTGATGGACGGATGGAGGACTGACTGACTGACTGACTGACTGACTGATTGATTGATTGATTGGTTGATTGATTGATTGATTGATTGATTGATTGATTGATTGATTGATTGATTGATTGATTGATTGATTGATTGATTGATGAAAGTGACTGCACACTCTCCGAAGACTTTACCCAGGTTACAGGAAATATCAACCAGTGACCAGTTACTTCTTGTGAAGGAGGCAGCCAGCTATGACCTTCTTCTCCCATCGAGTAAGTGACTCCACCAATGCATACAGTTTACATGACCTTGCTTTCAATAGACTAGCATTGGGTCATTCCTCACCAAATTACCAAATCATCACACACAACCATCTCAGATTTGGCTGACAAAAAACAAGGAGGTTCACACACTTTGCTAATAGGAAGAGTAAAGCATTACAACTCTCAACTTCTTATATTTTTGTCATTGAAATGTTAGTAATTCGTTTAGAACGGAGTCTTCCAAGAGCCCATTTTCAGATTGCTGTATCTAAAAAAAACGACTTAATGTTCATTAATTTTGGGTCATTCCATGCTGAATGTTATTCCTTGAAATTGTTAAGGACCTACTTTAAGTAATTTATTAGATATGGCAAACAGCAATTTGAAAGTGGGCTCTCTGAGATCAGGGGTGTTACAAAAACTTTTTTAATGACAAAACTATAAGGAGTTGACAGCTATGATGTTGCACTTTTGTTATTTGGCTGTGTGTGAACCACCTTAGTTTTTTCAGCCAAATCTGAGATGGTGGTGCGGGATGATTCTGTGATTTGGCGTGGAATGCCCCTTTAAATATCTCAAGAATGGAATGGCCACTTCAAGACATTGTACTTCATCTTTTGTATGAACTCCTTGTTAATGTTTCTTCTGTGCGATACAATAATGATCTTGCTGGAATCTCGAAGTTCACAAGGCCCTCACCCTCAGAAGGCACCAAATTTCAATGAATTCTATTTTGCCATGCACATGGTCAAATAGCTCTAGCTCAGTCTCATCTGACCCCACTATGATGTCCAGGCATAGTCTACTACTATTATTTATACTTTATGACAATTTCATGACCAATACTATCTATCCAATAGTTTTTGCTGTTGCTTTGCTATTGCCTTATGAAACTACATGTATTTATTATGAGATCTCATAACGGTGTCCAAATGTATTCAATTTATTTATTCAGATATAGATGCCCCCCCCCCCCCCCCTACACACACACACACTCACACGCACACACGCACACGCACACGCACACACACACGCACACGCGCACGCACACGCGCACACACACACACACACTTGCAAATCAACATGACACTGCAGCACATACTATAAGTGCAACCGGTTCATCAGTGCATTATTATGTCTAAATTATAACAGAACCAGGAGGAGAGACACTGCCTGTACAGAAAGCACAGAGCTATGAGTGGAGTCCTCCANACAGTGAGTAAAGTCATCCATTCCAGGATAGTTTTCTACTTCATGAATATCTTATCAGGAAAGTGTACTGGGTGAAGCAAAGCAAAATTTTAAGTTAAAAATCCAAATGAGGAGTGAATTTATTCAACAACAAAATTGGTTATGTTGCTTGAAATATGACGGGTCACAACATATTTGGGTTCACAACAGATACCAGGTTGAAATCATACACATGGCTATTATACAGGCACATGTATTTAAAATGTACATAAATACCCAGCACAAATCCCTGGTGTTGTGGTTAATCATGATCCTCTTACTAATGAGTGTGATTGTGTCTTACTGTATTTCCAAGTGAGTCGAGACTCAGACCGCTGGTCCTCCACCAGTTCTGCCTACAGATCCTTCAGGTCTGTCAGCTGTTCTGCATACAGCTCCTTCAGATTACAGCCAGTACCAGGAGAACAGCAGTCACAACCTGTACAGAAAGCACAGAGTTACGATCTGATTCCTCCAATGAGTGAGTAATGGTTGGCTATTCTCGTAAAGGTCATGCTTATTTTTGTCCTGGCTCTTTGGCTCTGATTTTTTAAAAATACAGTACATGTAGAGATGGTACATTAACAGTACCACACAATCACATACTGTGTAAATGTATGTACTGATGAACATGCAACAGCTTTTAGAAGCAAATCAAACTAACAGAGGGATAAACGTAATGATGAAGAAAGCTATTTCTGTCTTTCTTTCCTAGTGAGTGGAGATTCAGACCATTGGTCCTTCACCAGCTCTGCCTACAGCTCATTCAGGTCTACAGCAAGCTCTGACATCAGCTCTCTACGGGGATCCATGCGGTCCACAACATCTTCCCAAAGTTCCGGAATCGGATCTCTAAGTTCTAGAGCAGGATCTGTTCAATGTCCTGATTCTAGAAGGTTTAAATATACAGACATGAGGCAGGCACTTCGTAATATTCCTGAATCACCTGAGTCTAAAGGACATGATGAAGAGGACAGAAATAAGTCAATTAATGCGGACCTGGAGTTCACCCTTCTGTAACTAAATATTATTTCCAGATAAACCTCTAGTACAATACAAAGTTAGTGAATAAGTTATTTTAATACAATAGACTCATATGCTATGAATGCCTGTTCAGTAAAAACGTCTGATCAATTAATGTGTTCAAGTGCATTGTTCAAATGTTATCAAATCACTAATCACTGTATTAAATACATTCATTAAGTTCACCAAATAGATCATCTTTGAACCGACTCTTATATATATGTTTTTTTTTTTTTTTTTTGCCTAATGTTATCTTGAACTACAGGGTAAAATAATTTTATTCCAGTGAAAGGAAGGTCACCTATGCATGGGTGCATTTACATAGGCCTACTCATTTCTGTTCTGTAAATGTTTACAACATGGGCAACAAAAATATTATAAAACATAAGTGTTTGTGCAGTATTAGTTAAAGTAGACACTGTTTGATCCTTCTATATCACTTTTCGACCAGGGCCAGCCCGGTGCTGGTGCCTTGCTGGTGCCGGGCTCAGCACCGGTTCCACGTTTTTCGACCAATTATGACTGGTGCCGGTGCCCAAAAAAACCGGCACCGTCGGCTCCGCGAAGTTGCTGGGTCAGAGTTGAGCACCGCAAACGTCACTATGGCTGTTGTCACAGCAACCACGCCGCGTTGGGGAACGTCACTTATGTTTTTAGCTTTAGCAACATACCTCTAGCTAATACTTGTAACCAGCCGTAAAATGTCAAGTTTGGGTGAGAAAAGTAATGTATCGTGGTCCATTGAGGAAATGAACGCGTTAATTGGCATATGGGCATCTACCGAAATTCAGGAGAAGTTAGAGGGGGCTGTTAGAAAAGCGAAGATTTACGAGGAAATTAGGGTAGAATTGGCTGGGGTGGGCTTCCACAGAACGGTGGACCAAATTACAAATAAATTGAAAAAAATAAAAAAGGAATACCGGGACTACAATGCAGATATGGCCAGAAGTGGTGCAGGGAGGAGTAAAATAAAAAGTGGCATAAATGTAACACTTTTGGAGAATGTGTTGGGTCGCAGACCAGCCAACCGCCTGGATGGAGCCCTGAACTCCAGGGTAGTAGCCGCAAACGAGCGCACTGCCACAGAGATATTGGAGGGGATGTGCAATCAGTACGTCGAACATGGTACGTGTACATCTTTGTGTTTGTGTAAGATACTTGTTCAGTTTTATGTATTCGTATTTAAGACGTAGTTTTACGTCATTGCACCTGATTCAAAGTTATTGGTCGTGTAGCAACTAGCAACAAATGGTGTGACCACTTGTTAGGTCATGTTGCTTAACGCAGTTGTACGTCTTCTTGCTTCAGTTTCGATTGAAGCAGGACTTAAAATAAACAAATTTCTCACCAATTATTGTGGCTAGTGGCTTTACCGAGACATTGAACTAATTTAAAAAGGTGAATTGTAATTGTGATATCCTACCGTGGCTTCGTGGCATTCACTCTCTTCAACACAAGTTACAACTATTGTAGGTGACATGCCCCCACCCTGTTGTACAGTAGGCCTATTCCCTTATTCCCATTCTCTGTCTTGGTGTCGTGTTTTGAACTTAATTGTGCAGTTGCACGTTGTTACCAGAGGATGGCAGCACAAGACCATACAAAGAGCTGAGTAGCCAGTAACTGAAGTCATGTGACCAAAACGAAACCTACTGTAAGACACGGTTATGAACTCAAGGCACCAGTACCGGAGCTGTATTTATTGTGAGGAGTAATAAATAACGAACCCTCGAAATCAAAGCACAAGTAAGGACATTTTTCATTAAGTTTGCAACATATACAAGGAGTTTATTTGTCAAATGCATTGAATTACAAAGTAATTACGCTGTCTCATCTGGATGTGGGCCCAGAACAAGATTTGAGTGATGGGGACCATGAATCGCTACAGTAAAGGGCATACAGTGTACGTATAGCCAAGGCTAGTCCGATTGGAGGAGTGATTAAATGGATACTTCGTATCTATTCACAAATCCTACACACCAGCGAGAGTAGGAAAAAAAAAGCCTCTCCTCCTGTCCTGACACGTCGAATTGAAGTCTAAACAGCTTGACTTGTTTTCTTGATTGAAAGTAGGACACCCACGGCCTATCGGAATTCATAGGACACGTACCCGACGTCTAGCGGAAAACCTTCTTCTGCTGTGCAGCCTGTTCAGTGTGGTTAGACGCAACCACCCTTCATATTGACTTTGAATAAACATTTTAATAACGCTGACCAGCAAAACAAGACACACATTTCGTGGCGCCATGGTGGATGATCTCTGAGGTTGTTACCAGGGTAACATTATTGCACTTCACTACTCTAGAATCTATATCGGTTCGCGGACGTAAGATTCCATTCAGTGCTGAACCCTATGGAAATCCGTGCTGGTGCCGGAGCCGGAGCCAGCCTGAGGCCAGTTCAGCACCGGCTCCAGCACCAGCACCGGGCTGGCCCTGGTCGAAAAGTGATACTTGTGATTTTCGTGAAGATAAGGGCATATTGTATGACCAAACACAAATGAAGAATTCAAAGGGTTTTAACTTCCATCAGATTGACCACGGTGCTGTTAGTGTGGAAGCACTAATCTTTTTTCATGTTTTCCATGGAGTTGGCAGATGAAAACACTTGTGTACAGAACCCTGGTGTGAATTTGATACAACATTGCATTCTATGTAGATTAAATTATGGTGCAAATGTATATTGTCCAAATATTTTGAACAATAATAGTTGATAATAGTGGTTATGTAAAGGTATAATGTATTGTATTTGTACCAAACCGAATAGAGCTGTACAGCACCGAACAATGCTGTACTGAAAGGTAGAGTGAGAGGAGTGATATGGGTTTACAGATAAGCCTATGCCATATATGAGTTACATTATATGTAATTATACAATAGTTAGATCCAGTCAATTTATTTTGCGATATCTGATTGGATGATACGCGTTCTACTGGCATTCTACGCGTCGGCAAGGAGGAGGATGTCTAGGTGGACATCATCCCCGGAGACTCATCACACCTAATAATCACTCTGCCCTGGATAGAATGTAATCAAGGCCGCGCATTTTGAACTCGCTCCCATTCTATCTCATAGTCTACTGCGGAGAAAGTGAATGCAACCAGGGCCTCGTAGTTTGAACTTGCCATCATTCTATTCTATGCTGGACTAAGTTAATGAAACAGTCAACCCTTATTTGATGTTCACATATTTGCATTTTAGAGTATTAAACATGAAAATGCTCAAATATTTCCTGTCAGTGTGTTCAGGACTTAAATTGAGATTATTAGCATAGCTTAGCACAACTGCTGGAGATAAATGATAAAATAAGCATCCAAGCCACAAGTACAGTAAAACCTGAAGATTATTGAATAGCCATTTTACACTCTGGTGAATTTTACATTTATTTTGAAGTGCTTTGTAAGTAAATGTGATGATGCTAATCAGTCAAACTAGGCATTG